>NC_089837.1:237114447-237334447 GCF_035609145.1 Eleutherodactylus coqui | reverse complement strand
CGATGTTTTCACTGATGCGATGTTGAGACGATAAAAAATCATGGCTCGCTTTATCTTTCTGCAATGTGCGATTTAAAAAAATCTTGCATGTATTCCTATGGAAGCTTTGTTTTTATCGCATTGCAACACTGCAAATGTGTGCTGCAATGTGTTTTAACACTACAAAGTCCCATTGACTTTTGTGATACAAAAAACAAGCAATTTTATCGCAGCAGGCAGCGATGCAATGCGAGACTATTCTCCAAAAAAGCATCTCTGACGCTCACAAATCGCAGTGAATAAAGATTTTCATGCGGCAAAATCATGATTGCCCGTGTGGAATTAGGCCTACTTCACATGGGCGTCAAAGTTGCACAATTTTCTCGCAATGCGACAATGCTACAAATCGCATTTATGTGAAGCCTATGCTTTCCTATAAGTTCCTGCACGTTTGAGATCTTTTGTAGCATGCAACATTGCGACACACAAACCTCGTGGGTTTCAGGATATGCATGCAACCTGCGAGATTTTGTAGCCCATGTTTTCCTATGAAGCCTTCTTCTCTGTTGCATCGCATCATATGAAAACGCAGTTTTTGTGTGATGCGATGCAGCTTTGACAGTAGGAAATCCCACTGGTCTTCAGCATCTCTTTTCCAATCCCCGCCCCCAGGAAGCGCTGGCTGTGCTTGGCTGAGGGCCTCAGCTCAGTCAATCAGAGCTAACTCTCGTTGAACCAATCACAGCCATTCATTCTATTCTTTGCTATTCCAATCCCCTTCCAAAAGAGATGCTGAAGACCACTGCCAGGGACCAGGGAGAAAGTGCAGCGGAGCCGCAGACAACCCGTTTAGGTGATGTATGTGGGGGTTTTTTTCTGCATCTAGGGCTTATTTATGGGGTAGGGCTTATATTTCAAGCTGTTCCTGAAAATCCTTGCATGTGGTGTGTGACTTCACGTGACTTTGTAAAACCACATGCGACTTTGTAGCGCCACAAAATCGCGCTATTGACGCAAGAAAACGCAGCGATAAAGCACGGACCACCGATGTGATTTTCTCGCGGCAATGCCGTGTTGCTCATGTGAAGGAGGCCTTAGCCTAACTGTATATTCACATTGCATTCCAACATTACCTTTGCAGTAAGCATAGGGAAAGTTCTCACTGCATGTTCTGTACAACAGAGCTATGCTGACCTAACATATAGCAAAAGTGTCCATATTTCTTTTTTTTCTCTTTATGGAATAAAGCAGTAGACTGTGCTAATCCATACAGAGGCATTGAGTTTAAAATATGTACATTTTTTTCACAATGTGACCCAATGGATGACATGTCTATATTGTGATATGTGTTGGAGCCTCCTGCCAGAGGTACACATCAGTAAAGGCCCATTTGGACAGGATGAATGTCAGGCAAACGATGCCTTACATTCATCCCCACACATACTATCTCTTCTCTCGTTAACATGCACAGGAGCTAGTATCGTTAGCTCTCAGTGGTGCGGCTGCAGGAGATTTCGCTCCTCGCGCTCCCCCACACCCCTCCCCTCTCCATTGAGTTAACATACAGGCCGTTCAGTACTGAACGGCTGCTATTTACACTGAGCAATCAGCAATCTGCTCATCGTCCATAGTTTATGCAGCAGAAATTATGGACAATGAGCTGATTGTTCAGTGTAAATAGCAGTCGTTCAGTATTGAACAGCCACTATGTTTAGTCAATGAAGAGGGGTGGGGAAGCACGAGGAGAGAAATCTCCTTGCAGCCACCACCCTGTGACCCAGCAATACTAGCTCCCATGCAGGAGCAGAAGAGCTAGTAAGTGCAAGGACGAGTGTCGGGCATCGTTTGCCCGATATTCTTCCTGTCTAAATGGGCCTTTAGTCAGCGTTACTCATCAGGAAGTATCAACATATATGTCTGGTGGAAGACTGATCTGATGTTAACTGGGCCTAAACCTGCAGAATAACATCCAATAAAAATGAATGCACAGAGCTCAATTAGTATGCCTAGAGCAGTGAAGGGTTAAAATATATCTGTTGTTCTGTTGCAGTAAAGTGGTTATTCAAAAATCTTTTGTAGTCCAGAGACTGGTAGGGGTTAATATCAGGATCCCTGATTATCTAAGGCAGTGATGCGGGTTAATATCTGCATCCCTGCTGGTCTAAGGCCGCTTTCACACGGTTGAGAAAATTGTGCGAGATTTGTGCATTGCGAGACGCGGAAATCTCACACGAATATGAACCCCATTCTTTTGAATTGCGGCATGACCTATCTTTGAGCATTCCCTCGGGACACATCACACATTGTTATCAATGGGGCTGGAAAACACATTGCACAGCATGTGATATGCACGCAGGTGTGATGCAAAGTTTCCACGCCGGAGGATTGCAACTTGACTGAAGTGATGGGAGGCTTTTTTGGCACAAAACGTGGGGACATTGCACTTGTGCGATATTGAGACGAGTTTCACAACCCGATATTGACCTTGGCTGTGCGAAAACTAGTCTCAGGCAGTGAAGGGGACACTAGCACTTACTGCCATAGGCTACCAGGCATACAAACATTAAATGCTCTGGACCACTAGGGATACAGATATTAACCCCTTTGACTGGCCTAGACTACTATGGATGTCGAAAATAACTTTTAGGGCTGCTGTCCACGATCGTATTTTCACCGCGTATTGCGAATAAGTGATATGCGGTGATTGGAGACAATGCAAGTCAGTGAAGTTTCATTGAACCATGCACATGTGCGTGTAAACACTGCGCTTAGATACGTGAAATAGATTGCAGCATACTCTACTTCTCTGAGTATCACACACCATGAGCTCTATACAATTCTATAGGCTGGGTATTTAATGCTGTCCATACGTAACACATCGCGCATGGGCAGCGTTTTTATACGCATCCCCGCTTTGAAACAGAGTGTGGAATTAAAAAAAAAAGTTGCACATGCACCCATATGATGTCTCTGGCGGTAGAGCCAATAATAACAAAATGAGTAAAACACTGACAATTATGAAGCTGCTGTATATTAGCATCTATTAGATGTGGCACTGTATTGCCCGCCTTACAGGGATCAGTGCAACGCAGTTAGTACTTAAAACTGCTCTGGCAAATTACACCCTACCTACAGTGGAGGCTGGCACCTCAGCTGCACTATTAATACAAAACCGAAAGCTAATCTTGGGGATCCCCCCCCCCCCCCTTGGGTTGCTGCCCCATAAGAGAGGAAACCCCCCCCCCCACACACACACACACACACACACCCCTTCCCTCCCTACCCCACCCCAATACCTACCTACATCCCTCCTTTTCCCCTTCTACAAGTTGGCCCTGGCCAGGTCACTGAGGTTTGTGAAACGGATTAGAATTATACTACTACCACTAACCAAGCCAGCCTTGTACGCCTACATACATTATCTCAATGTTATATTCCTTTGTAAAATAGAAATTTTTCAATAAAAATTATTGTTAAAAAAAAAAAACGCTCTGGCAAGTTTGCTATGTCACAGCTATTCTAGAGGAGCAGAAGAAAAGGTGAGAACAGCTACACTTGGGGATGTATAACTTTGATTCAGTATTCTAGTGCAGGAAGTTGTAGCACTTATAAAAGCATGTGAGTCCTGCTTCATCCCTTTATACTAACTAAGGAAATTAACAGGAAAGTGGGTCATCTCTATGAGTTCAGGTAGCATTTAAAAAAGCTTTAACAGGACAATACTGAATCAAAATCATAGAAAACTATATTGTATATCCCCAAAATCACTATAGACTCCCTCTAGTGGTTACATTTCATAATTACATCTATACAGAGATTTCAGAAAATAGAAGTTCCTACTAATATAAAGTTTTAGCACAGCATTTTAAACTTATTTAGATAAAATGTTGTTACAGAATTAAACATTGTTTTTCTCTGTTAGTGCACGCAAAACATAATATTTTTTCTTTTAATGTGAGCAATGAAGTGTCCATTCTGTTTATTTACTTTAACTATAGAAAAAAAATGAAGCTTTGTATGTTCCTATATAATGTACATGACATGGTATACATGCAGTAAAACAAAACAGTTCTTTAATTGGAATCATTAAATTCCCTGTCTATTGTTGTTATTTTGACTTAGAACATCCCCCTAATGTATCCAGTGCTAGGTGCCACATACTCAGTAGCTCCATCCCATTGCCTAGAACCTGTCGTATATGTGAGGCAGAATGACTCCTGCTATTGTGCAGTCAGCCTGCAGAAATTAGCTAATTGGAAGTGGCTTCTTCACACCAGCACTGAATACACCAGGCAGATGTTCTGCAACCGCAATGTCTGCACACAGAAGCAATCTTTGGGATCAGATTTTTGTGGGATGTTCTGTAGTTTTTATTACCGTAGTACCATTTTGAAGTACACAAGACTTCTTGCTTGCTTTTTATTATTTTTTTTTCTTGGAGACAGGGTGACCAAAAAAGAGTAATTCTGGTGGGAGTTTTTTGAACGGCTTTCACCATACAGGGTAAACAATGCATGACCTTGATAGATCAGACTTTTACGCAGGTAGCGATACCAAATATGTTTTTGGTTTTCTTTTACTTACTTTTTTTTAATTATAAATTTGAAAAAAGTTTTTTAAAAACTTTTATTACCTCTTATATTTAATAGTTAATAAATCTTTTTTAAACTTATCCTTACATTTTTTCTTGTAGTTCCCACAGGGAACAAGAACTTACAATGGTTTCATTGCTGCTACAGTATGATGTAATACTATTGCAATCTGACTGGCAGGCTATCAAGTCACACCACAGGCATGGCTTCATAGGCAATAAACAATAGCAGCCCTGCAGGTTTTCTGAAGGTCCCCAGCTGCCACGGCAACTGCACAGCACTCCATGATCTCATCACAGAGGTTCATATGGGTCGCCATAACATCAATTGGGGCATTCAAATGTCACAGCCAGAATTAACAGCATAAAGGGTTAACAGTCACGATCAGTGGCAGTGTTGATTACGGGTGTGGGCTGTAAGAAACCGCCAACACCTGCATTGTATGGAGCGGGATCGAACCCACCCCCCCAATCCCTCTCTAAACATACCCCGAATGTACAGGACATAAAGGCCCATTTACACTGAGCGATGATCACTCAAAATCGCTAAAAAGCGATCACGATAATCATTGCGTCTAAACACGTGGCCATTGTGCACTTTTTGTGCACTGCTAGCAGATCGTTAAATTCAGGTCAACTTAAAAATCGTCCTAAAGGCCGGCTTCACACGAGCGTGACGGGCTCCGCCGCGGAATATTCCGCGGCGAAGCCCGTCACGGCGCCCCCCAGAGACCCCATACTTACCAGCGGAAGATAGCGTGAAGACGCTTCCCTGCCCACCGCCGCCGTGTCACGTGACACGCCGGCCGCGTCATATGACGCGGCGGCGGTAGGCGGGAAAGCGTTTTCACGCTATCTTCCGCTGTGTTACAGCGGGAGATAGCGTGAACGGACGGCTTCCATTGACTGCAATGGAAGCCGTCAGCACGTACACCCGCAGCACGTACACCCGCGGGTGAGGACGGGAGATTTCACAGTGCGGAATTCCGCGGTGGAATTCCGCATCGTGAGCATTGTGCTATTAGGTTCAATAGAACCTAATAGCAGCGGGCAACGCAGCGGATTTTCACCGCGAATTACGCGGCGTAAATCCGTTCGTGGGAAGGAGGCCTTAGTCTTATCAGGACCGCACCCTGAGTTCTCAGTGGGTAGTGCTGATAGCATTGTTTCAGCTAATTAACCTGTTGGAGAACAAAGGAGCTTAAAGTAGATAAGACTCCTCGGGTTATTAACTGCTTTCAACTAAGGCTTCATTTGCACGCTAATAAGCTATTTCACAGTTTGGAACAGTTTCTAAAAAAAAAAGAAAAAAAAGAAAAGCATTTAAGTCAAACCCAGCAGTGGATAGTGAACAGGATAAATATATCAAATCCTGGTTGTGGCTGTAAAACCACTTACAAAATTGCACTAAAACTTCATTGTAACATAAAATAACTCAATTATTAACATCTAACAGCATTTTTATTTTGAAAAATGTCAAAGAACTTTCGCATGTCTGATCTGGTGTTGAATTTAGCCAATGTCATATTCAACAAAAGGGCAAATCTGCCGTACAATGCATGGCACAGAGATACTAGCATGCGGTTTAGATTGTCTATTTATTTACTAATAAATCTTCCCCGCTGTATTCCCATATAAACAGAAATAATAGTTAGGCCTCTTTCACACGGGCAATGTCGCCATGAGAAAATCACAGTGATATTGCATCTGTGTTCTGTGCGATATTGCTACATTTTCTCGCGGCAATATCGCGATTTGGTGGTGCTACAAAGTCTCGCGACTTTGTTGCACTCTTTGGACAGGATATTCAAGGGGGCTTTAAATATAAGCCATATCCTGAAAATAAGCCCTGGCTATATTTCCAAGAAAGCTAAAAAACTCTAAAAGCTTAAAAAAAAGCTAAAAAATCTGCCTCCAAGAAATGCTGCCTCTGATTGGTTCTTGAATGCCTCAGCCAATCACTGCAGCGTTGATAAACCAATCATAGTCATCCAATGCGATGGCAGTGATTGGTTTATCAAGTGCTGCAGTGATTGGTTCTCGAGCGCTGCGGCTCAGCCAATTAGAGCCTTCCTGGAGGCGGAATTTTTAGACCTCCTCACCAGGAAGCACTGGCTGAAGACTACAAAAAAGTGTGCTGTAGCTTCGGGATGAAAAGCGCAGCGGAGCATACAGTGCCTGTTAGGTAATATATTGTTTTGTTTTTTTTCAATGCAGATAGGGCTTATTTTAGGGACAAACAGTGGGGCTTCCTACTATAAAAGTTACATTGCACCGCAAGAAAACTGCGTTTTCATGTGTTGCGGTGCAACAGAACGGAAGGCTCCACAGGGAAACACGGGCAACAAAACATCGCAAATCACAGCTATATAGATCATGCTGCGATTTTCTTTTTTCGTTTCGCAATCTAGCAGCCTACAAAACATCGCCAATGTAAAGGAACCCATAGGAAAGCATGGGCTTCACATACATGCAATTTGTAGCAATGTGGCATTGCGAGAAAATTGCATGATTTTGTCTACCCGTGTGAAAGCGGCTTTATTGATTAGAGGGAAGAAAAAGTTTGGCCTCTATAATTGATAGTTTTGTGGATCTGGCTATGTAAGGAAAAGAAACATGAGAAAGATGCCAGTTGTTGGGATCGAAACATTGCGTTCTGCGTTTGATGGTGGAGGAATAAAGAATGTCCTCTTTGGATTAACATACCTGGTGGATGCTGTCTGATATCTACATCCCTCTACATTTGGAAAAGAAACATAAACATTGAGACACTAACCTATTATTTTAGTCTTCAAGAATGACATACATGAACTACTCAAACAGACGTTATTTAGGCTTCATGCCCACGGCCGTACTGGTAAAATGTGGAGTGTCGCCGCAGCGTTTCATTGGTGTTTGTAAATACCGGCTCTGTATCTACATGCAGTGTCTACATGCACATGGATCAATGAAAGTCCATTAACTCATATCAACTCCATCCACCGTGTATCACGCAGCCGTGCATCACACGTGTAATATGCAGTGAATAAACGCTTGTGAACATGAGCCCTAACAAATCTGAATTAATGATTTGCCACTCTGTTTTGTTAGGCACGTCACTTCATCAACAGATAGCCTGGTTCAAGGAAACTTTTGACTACTTGTTTAAAATTGCTAATTCCTCGGAGGCGGGTGAAGCAGGCATCCATCTTATTTCTGGGTAAGTAAAAAAATGACAAGGAAACACTGCCTTTATACTATCAATGACCAATGCATAATGCTCTGCGCACCATGTCAAAGAATAGGTCTTTCTATTCCTTTACCAGAATTTACAAAATTGATAATGTTCTTTAGTTACATGGACAATAATGACACATAGCAATTAAACATTTTAAAGGTACAGTGTCATTTGCTTTTTTGCTTTTGGATGGTGTGCTACTTCAATAATTACAATATGTACAATTAGGGTAAAAGGAATTTTAGTATAGTACATGCATTTAGTGATGCTCGCTATGCAAATGCCATGGTTCTCCTCATAAAGCCTTTATGAACCTTTTGAATTCTATAGTGGTTTGCTAAAGGAATGAGCCTTGAGTTGATTAAGGTGTAGTCAGGAGGGATGGTTGAAATACGACTAAAATCACATCAAAAACTGGTTACTAAAACTTGTTCTTTTATTATTAGATGGCAGATTTTCAAGTCGCCCCCTAAAGAAACCTACACATTTTGGTGGCAAATTGTCCTAGGCTTTCGCCTGATGAATGAGACAGAGTTGGTAAAATTTCCATCTCATACATTTGGTCAGGCTTTCACAACATTAAAATGCCAAGCCTCACAATATTTACCATGGATGGAGAAAAGGTATGTTTTTAGTCTGTTTCTGGGACCTTTACCTGCAGTTCATGTTATCTAAACACCAAGTTTTAGGCTTCCTTCCCACGAACAGATTTACGCCGCGTAAATCCGCGGCAAAAATCCGCTGCGTTGCCCCCTGCTATTATGTTCTATTGAACCTAATAGCACAATGCTCACGATGTGTAATTCCACCGCGGAATTTCGCACCGTGAAATCTCCCGTCCTCACCCGCAGCATGTTCTATTTGCTGCGGGTGTACGCGCTGACGGCTTCCATTGCAGTCAATGGAAGCCGTCCGTTCACGCTATCTCCCGCTGCAACCAGCGGAAGATAGCGTGAAAAAACGCTTCCCCGCCTACCGCCGCGCGTCACGTGACGCGGTGGGCGTGTCACATGACGCGACGGCGATGGGCGGGGAAGCGTCTTCACGCTATCTTCCGCTGGTAAGTATGGGGTCTCTGGGGGGCGCCGTGACGGGCTTCACTGCGGAATATTACGCGGCGGAGCCCGTCACGCTCGTGTGAAGCCGGCCTAAAGAGTAGGGCCACATATTCTTGCTTGGTTACATATGTTGATGTGTTATACTTTGGACAGTATTTTGCATCAGTTTGTAAGTCAAAACCAGGAGCCGGTCCAAAATATGTAAGAGGTGCAAATCTTTCCATTATATTTTCCCTCTGTAGGTTTCATCTGTGGATTTGGCTTGTACATACTGATGCAAAATGTTGAACAGAATACTGCCATGGTAATGAGGTTTAAGGCCTCCTTCACAGATTCCTTTTTGTGGCATTTTTTACAAACTTGTAACAAGCGGTTTGGGGTTTAAATCCTATAGAGAAACCAATGGGAAAATGTTTGAAAAACATAGCATAGCTTGAGCATGCTACATTTTGAAAATATTGCCAAACACCAAACGTAAGGAAAAATGCAGCAAGAGAAACACCACACTGCCTATGTCACATTATTTTCCCTATTGCCTTAAAGATAACTGGCTGCAGTGCTGTTTGCTAGAGAAGCACAGTAAAAAAGACCAGGAAGAACTATCTAAAAACATGGCGCATTTCCAAAAAATACTATTTGTGATGTCACCTTTACTCTAAAACATAATACAGTTATTAAAGAGGTTGTCAAGTTGTAAACTATTGTTGGCTGTCCTCAAGATGATTCATCAATATATCAGTGTGGGTTAGTTGCCTTGGCCCCCTGACGATTTGCTGTTCACCAGGTTGGGAACTTTGCCTAAATTACTAATCTTGACCACTACAGTGCGAACAGAGCTGTCTGCTTCCTGCAGAACTCAGCTCAGTGTAGAAGCACACTGGCCTGGCAAACAGCTGATCATTGGGGGTCCCAAACAGTGAACCATGCCAATATACTATTGATGATTTATCCTTTAATAGTTTACAATTGGATAACCTGATTGTAACCAAAAGACATCACTCCAATATATGTGTTTAGTGATTCATTTTATTCAAGCAATAATATCAGCTCTACTTCAGCCCTTTTCGAGGTGCCTGATATGTGCAGGTTGGCAGTGCAGAGTAAAAGTCACCAAATGTGTAGGAATTAGGATGGATGTAGTAGAGCTGTGTAATGTCTGGGAATCAGGATGGATGTAGCAGAGTTGTGTGTGTAATGTGTGGGAATTAGGATGGATGTATTAGGGCTGTGTGTGTGTAATGTGTGGAAATCAGGATGGATGTAGTAGAGCTGTGTGTAGAGTTTGTGAATCAGGATGGATGTACCAGAGCTGTGTGTGTAATGTGTAGGAATCAGGATGGATGTATTACAGCTGTGTGTGTAATGTGTGGGAATCAGCATGGATTTAGTACGACTGTGTGTGATTTCTGGAAATCAGCATGGATGTAGTACAGTTGTATGTGTGATGTCTGGAAACCAGGATGGATGTAGCAGAACTGTGTGTGTGATGTCTGGGAATCAGGATGGATGTAGGATGCAGAATGTAGCACAGCTGTGTTGCGCCAGCAGAAACACAGGTAGCATAATTTCCTAATACTTACTAGTCTATATATGAGTGTCACTTTAATTGTAATTCTGCCTGTGATTATAATGAGGTAACTATAGAAAGTGTCAGCTAGGTCTAGGAGATTTTGCCCAAAAATAAAATCTAGATTTTTAAAAAAACTTTTTGCTGATTTTCATTTTTAATCTTGAATTTTTTAACAGGCCCTGTTTTTTACGGGACAGGTTGTACTTTTTAAAGGTACTGTTTTAGAAAACATATAATAGATTGTTTTAACTTAAATTTGTTTGGTGGATGGAAGAAAATAAATTCTGCCATTCTCTTCAAGCTGCAGTGGTAGTAATAGCAGAGCCACAGTGGTGGAGAAGAGAGGCTTCATGCTTTCCTGGTCTCCAGAATTTGTACCAGTCTCCAGCAAACCGAAATTGTCCTATAAATACTGAGAGGAGGCAGTGACCCAACCCTGTTGGGGTACACCTGGTTACTTCTTTCTGTAGCAAAGTGCAGCACCCATCATCATAAGCAGCAAAATCATTTTTTTTGATTCTGTGTTAAAGCAGAATTGAGAGGCTCCTTAGGGGCAAATTACTCAAATTAATTAGATTAATCACCCAGCCCTAGTGTCAGCCTATTGTTAGTTTCAGTGGTCAGTGAAAACTGCAGGGTTTTATAGATTGTGACATTGAAAATGTTAAAAAAAATCATAATTCTTAAAAAATATATTTAACATAAAAACATGATTTATAAAACATTTTCTGACTATTGTGTACATTGCCTTTATCATCACTTGCTGGTCTGGTATATTTATTGCTTGAAAAAAAATAATTACTAAGCATATGTTTCGGGGTAAAGCCTCTTGAATACATACATACTATATGTCCATACCGATTGGTGTGATTGGCCTTTGGACAGTTGCACCTACAATTAGATAGCAAAAATACATGTGTTCTACTCATCACATTTATTAATGATTTTTGTGAGATTTTTGCATGTTACTCCTTGGTCACACCTGCAGTGGTGGTGTAGTACGGCGTATTTCTATATTCCAGCATTCAATGGTGCATGTCACAAGTTTTTTTTCTATTGGATTCATAGGAACCCAACAGAAAGAGAAAAAAAATGCTTCTATATAAAACTAGAGCCGTATAACGGTACAGTATGACTTCATATTATGGCTCCCCCTTTAACTTATTCATTATTTATCTACATTTAACTTGTATACAGTGTGATTTATCTGTCTGCAATTACCTTTGACTTGTCTCTATGAAAATAAGATGGAATTTCCTGTATGCATAGTGTGAACAAAATAAAATAGTAGAGAAATTTTCCTACAGACAACTAATCAAATTTAACTGCACAGCAATTGTAGCGAAGATATAGTTTGGGTTTGGCGTCCTATTATACTTACCGCGCTTCCCCGAGACACTGTCTTACATTAATTTTTGCCTCAAAAAGGGCACAGTGTCTTATTTTCAGGGGGGGGGCTTATACTCACCTGGTCCGCGGCGTACTGATGGTCTTCGGCGGCGCTGTGATAAACTGCGTCCTCCTCGTCTCACAGCTGAACTTCTCTGGTAACAGGGCTTTGAATACCCCAGCTCCAGCAAAGCGATGTCATTCACTGAATGGCTGTGATTGGCTCATCGAGCGCCGGCTGTGATTGGCTGCTGGTGTCGGTTAGCTAATCACAGCACTCGCTTTCCTAGAGGCGGGATATTCAAAGCCCCATCACCAGCAGAAGTTCAGCTGTGAGATGGGGAGAACGCAGTTTACCGCAGCGCCGCCGGAGACCTTCAGGACGCCGTGGACCAGGTGAGTATTGATTTTTTTGGGGGGGAAGGGTGGGGCACTTTAGCTAGGTGCTATTTTCAAGGGAGGCCTTATATTTCAAGTCTGTCCCAAAAACCAGATAGGTCTTACTATTGGGGTAGGACCTATTTTCAGGGGAAACACGGTAGTTGTGAAAGGCAAAAGTGACGCTCAGTGGTTTCAGGATATTGCATACAGAAGACCATTATTGCTATAGTGTAATAGCGTGAATTTAGGTTCTCTTTTAGAATGTTTAGTGATATCTAATATTTAAATGGGTTTTCCAGTGAAATACTACTGATGACCTATCTAAAGGATAGGTCATCAATAGTTGATCGGCTGGGGTCCATTGCTCGGGATCTCGACTGATCAGTTGAGAGGGTGCATGCTATCAGCATTGCAAATACACAGAGGTTAGAGTTAAAAGCCTCCATGACAACCTCTGTAGTGGCCAGTGCATGTAACTGCAGGCAAGGCTCCCATTGGAATCAACATGAGCTGAGCCTGCAGTTACAAGGGCCAGCCACTACACAGAGGTCAGCACGGAGGCTTTCGATCTGACCTCTCTGTATTTGCGGCGCTAACAGCATGCGCCTGCTCAGCTGATCGGTCGGTGTCCCGAGCGTCCAGTCGATCAACTACTGATGATTTAACCTGAGGATAGGTCATCAGTAGTATTCTCCCTGGAAAACCCTTTTAATTCTACCTTCTGTTTCTCATTTTATACTATTTCTGATTATAGAATTAAAAGCAATGGAGGATGTTTGGAAAGCAGAAAAGTAAAAAATGTCTGGGATCTACACGGCACATACGATGTGGTTGTGAACTGTTCAGGACTAGGCTCAAGGGATCTGTTTGGTGACCAATCTATATATCCTGTTAAAGGACAAGTAGTGGAAGTCAATGCTCCATGGATAAAGCATTTCATTAGAGATGGTGATGGGAACACCTACATTTACCCTGGAATATCCGGTGTTACTCTTGGAGGAACAAGGCAGAAGGATGACTGGAGTTTCTTCCCAAATGTACAGGACAGTAAAGGTATTTTAGATCGATGTTGTCACCTGGAACCTTCCCTGCATGGTGTCCCAATAATCCAAGAGAAGGTGGGCCTGAGGCCAACTCGCTCAGGGCTAAGAATAGAAAAAGACCTTCTTAATAAAAATAACCTGCAGCTCCCTGTTATTCATAATTATGGTCATGGTGGAGGTGGGTTTTCTAATCACTGGGGAACTGCTAAAACAGCTACTAAACTACTGCAAGAGTTAATTCCTTCAGTACATAATGTTTATGCAAAGTCAAAATTATAAATTCAAACAAAACATCTGGGAATCACAGCTGCATTATTTCACATCATGTTTCCAATTCATATTTCAGATCTTTATTTTTTTTAATTCTGATTTCCTGTAGAATTGGATTATAAAGAATTGCAAAGCATTTTTATCATGGGTTAATGTACTGTGATTGAGAATTGAATGATTAATAATATTTATACAGGGGGGTGGACAAAAATAGGGAAACACCATACAAAATGAATGGGATTTTAATCATTAGCACTGAGCTGCCTTTTTGACCCCTGCTTGGCTGAGAGCTTTCCCAGCAAATTTGTGTTTACTTCACCTCTTGCCCTGCTCTGGGTGGTTTTGGGAGTGATCTGGTAATAGCAGCTGAGTGGCTCAATCACCTGACCAATGGAACCTTGTTGCCGAGGCAGCTGTTCACTTCTGCCCAGCAGCATCTGTGTCATATTACCACCATTTAAAATCAGTCTCTACATGTCTTATTAATATATGACTTATAATCCCATGTAGTTTGAGGCATGCATTTTGTATGGTGTTTCCATATTTTTGTCCAACCCCTGTATCTGTAATGGAAATCTAGTTATAGTTGTGTTTTCTTGCATAATTGTAAATAGAAAAAGTTAATAGATTGCCATATTTTACTCATTATCCCCCCTAACTAAGGCCGCCTGCAGACAGGCGGAAATTCCGCGGCGTGATTTCCCGCGGAATTTCCGCCCCTGGAAACTGTCATAGGATTGCGTTAACACACACAATCCTAGGCAGACGGCCGTGATTTGGCCGTGCGAAATCTCGCGCGGCAAACAAATCGGAACACGCTCTATTTCTGTGCAGGCGCTGGGGTCGGGTCCCGCTGCGAGAATTCTCACAGCCAGATCCGACCCAGCCGTCTGCAGGCGGCCTAAGTGTGTATCCTTAGTTTGTTTTTTCAATGCTTAACTCCTGCTCACCAACAGACAGTTTTTGTCTTCCTAATTTTTTTAATCTGCCATGTCAATTTATGTGGTAATAACTTTGGAATGTTTTTACTTATGTCAGGTGATTCAAAGGCTGTTTTTGTGACACATTGTATTTTATGATAGTGATAATTTTTGGTTGATATGTTTGGCATTTGTTTAAAAAAAGAAAGGAAAATAGAGAAAATTTGGAAAAATGTAATTTTAAATCTTCTGTAAGATAGTAATACCACGCAAAATAGTTAGTAAATAAACTTACAAAGCCTATAACAACAATTTTTGAAATATTGAAGAACATTTCTATAATTAACTTTTTAGGGACCATTTCAGTTCTGAAGTGACTTTGAGGAATGCCTATATAAGACTGCCCTAAATTAAATATGCCATTTTAAAAACTGCACTGCACAAAGTATTCAAAACAGCATTTAGGAAGTGTGTAAACCCTTTGTTTTCTACAGGAATGAATGCAAAGTGGAGGGAAAATTTAAAGAGATTGTTGGACTTAAATTATTTATATAGTTTTGGGCCTCAAGTGCCCAAAACTAAATTAAAGCGACATACTCACCATGGCACTGCAGTGCCAGTTTGGCACAACATCACTATGGCATCTGTGAGGTGACGTCAGTGAGTCTTTTGGCCTGGTGATATCAACTAAACCTGTCATATGCGTTTCTAATGTAGAAGCCCCCAGCAGGTTTACAGAACGTCAATGATGACATCCCTGTTGGATCTCCCATAGCCTGCGGCAATCACATGAGTAAACAACTATGTGACTGCTGCAGCCGAAGTAAACATAAAGCCGAATGCACACGGATTTGCATTGCGGAATCCGGAGCGGGCATCTGCCTTCAGATTCCGCAGCAAATACCGCCCATAGCATGCTATGGCAAAACGCAATTTCATCTACACAAGCGGAAATTAATTGCAATTTTCTACTTGCAAAGGAGAAATCGCAGCATGCTGTGATTCCGTACGAGATCTGCACAGACAGCTTCCATTGAAGTCAATGGAAGCCGTCCATCTCGCAACCCTTCTGCAATCATCATTGCGTGAAGGTCGTGGGATCTGCGTTATTGCCTAGCGATGGAGCAGCATTATCTGTACGGCGCATGTGCTCTGGCGCGACAGCCGGCACATCTGCAGTGCAGAGGAGAAGAAATCCGAATAGGTACGCAGGAGTCACTGGCTGGGGACCAGGTTGAATTCCATTGTTATATGCTATATGCTCATATACTAATTAGTTAATTGCCTCACTGCATAGCTTTCACAGGACACACACAAAGAGACTGAGTGGTGGAAAAATGGCAGAAAAAGAAACTCCAACAAAAAATAAGCACAGATGCAGATAATGTACATCATTAGTCAGCACTCAGCACCATATGGACGGTTTCAGATGAACGTGCTTTTCTCCCGTTATGCGGCCATGATTATCACGGCTGCATAACGGGACCTTGGTGGGGTTAGCTCCATGGTTTTGTTTTCACTAGCTCCTTTCACGCCCGTTAATTGCATGGCTGAGAAAAAATAGGATCTACCTTATCTTTCTCGTGCGTACTGAATACTACGCGCAGGACAGATCAGGCAGCACCTATTTTCCTGTAGTAATTTTCAAACTCCTGTGCTTTGGTGCAGAATTTGAAAAGCTGGAGAAGGGGAAGAGATTCCCCTCGTTCAGGCACAAGTACGCTACGTACCGGTGGGCGCAGTTGCGCCCACTCTCGTCTGAAACCGCCCCCACATAGTTTATGCTGCTGTGGGGATGTGACGAATTCCGTTTAAAAAGACATGTAAAGTGTATAATTCACGTATTTTAAACCCTCATAGCCTATAATGAACATATTACTCCCCAAAATAGGATATGCTGGGTTTGTTTTGAGGTTGAGGGCTGGACGTAGCGATTGCAAGATCACTCAATGCAGAAGTCAACGTGGGACCTGTGCAGCGCAGAATGCAGAGGCCAGGAGGAAAAATATGGGTGAGTATAAGTTTTTGTCTTTTCATTTCACTTCCGCAGTTTGCCCCTGCCATGACTGACCCACTGGGACTGGGATTCCTTGGCCAGTCTGCCAATGTCTCTAGACATATTTAAAAGTTAAACACATTTAGCAACATCATATGACATTTGATAAATTTGTCGCATTTTAACCAGGAGAAAGGAAGAAAAGCTGGCAAAACTGACATCAATTTTTTCACTGATGATGATTCCCCTTAGAATGTCTAATAGTCGTAGTAAATCTTCCATTGCATTTTAGGGCTTGTTCACACAATCAAGATTATTGCACAAGTTTTTTGCGATTCCATGTGCACAAAACGCGCAGGAATATGAAAACCATTCTTTCCAATAGGACCTTGAAAGAAATTACATGACACTCGCATGCTATGCTATGCAATTTGTTACTATTGACGACAATGGGAAGCGGTCGCTATGTTTTTACACGCAGTGATGGGAATTGTAAGCAAAAACGTAAGACAATTGCATATATGCAGGTGCAATATCAGGCTGAAGTTTCTCGACCCGTTAGTGCCCTCGTCCGTGTGAATGTAGCCTCAACTTTACAGGCCTTTCTCTCAGGCCTCATTCACACAGCAGTATTCTGGTCAGTATTTTGCATCAGTATTTGTAAACTATAACTAGAAATCTAACGTAAACAAGAAAAAGTATAATGGAAAGATTTCCACTTCTTATGTGTTTTGGACCAACTTCTGGTTTTAGCTTAGAAATACTGAGCACTGACCATAAAATGCAAGTGTAAAAGAAGTCTTACACAGATGGTTCACTGTGTACATATTTGCTAAAACTAAATATCTAATTGTTCAGAGATTATGTTTTTGAGGAGAGAATACAAAAACTGCCTCAAGTGCAATACTGCTTCTGACCACCAGGTTGTGTAAAACACCTTCTTTTATAGTAGGATAAACGCAGCATTCATGCAGGATTCTAGAAGGTCCAATATCTGATGTTTACAGAAGTAGATTCCAATTGTGTTTTTGTGAAATATTTATATGATTATTGTCTATCTGCCTATCTACACATCCACACACAGGCAGTTACATTCTTCATGTCCAACATCTCATGGTCTCCAAATTCTAAAACTGAAAGGGGAAATTTATATCTTTAATTCATGTTTCATATGGTGTACTGGTTTTCCCAATGTGTAAATACTGAGCTGTTCTCTTGACTTGATTGAGTGATCTATTTAAAGAGGTTCTTTGACAGTTTAAGAAATCAATCTGATAGCAGAAAATGTAAAATAAAAAAAATCAAACATTACTTATCTGTAAATCCACCGCTGCTCCAGTGCTGATGTTTTGGTAGTCGCCATGGTCTGTGTTTACTTTCCTGCAGTGAGGATGTGCCATATGTTAAAGTCATCACTGTAGCCAATCACTGGCCTCAGTGGTGACACCGCTGGGATTGGTTGCAGCGGTCACATGGATGTACACATGGTTGGACATAGCTATATTCCATGGAGGAGGGGCAACTGCAGATCAGTTGATGGTATGCCGACTACTGGAATACCAGGAGTGTATAGGACTGGGGACAGAGGATGCCATCACTGGCTTTCCATATGTTCGTCCAGCAAAGCAAAAGAAATTTCATCACTCATCTCATGCTGCTACCTGACCTGCATAGCACAACTCCTCCACCTTTTTCTGCTCTCTCCAGCGCTTTAGAACAAGTCCAGTACTGACAGCAGGGGAGGAGTCACAGGCTGTGCTGGCCGCAGCAATGCCGCAAATCACCCATTCCAAAAATTAGCTTAAAGCCTCAGAATAAGCATAGGAGATAGAGCACTCCATTGGGAGACAGCGTTTAACAAAATATTACCCATTCTAATAGCACCCCAACAACCAAATACTATCAGGATTCACTTGGAGGAGCCTAAACTCTGACTCACTGTCAGTTTTTGCCAACAGTGCCCCCTTTCTGTGTCTGCGCACCCACTTCACAGCTGCAGCAAATGATGTATAAACAATAGAGCACATCCCTGGATCTATGCTATCATTGACCTACACAACCCAGGGATATGACAGATGATGAATGAGCTGAAATTTGTCTCTTTGTTGGGAACTTCACCAAGGGGTAAAATGACCAAGTCTGGAAAAGGAGTTTCAATAGGCTTTGCCATGCAACCAAGGCTAACTTCCTTTTTTAGTTTGGCTGAAACAATCTCCAGAAATTGAAGACTAAAAATGGGATAAGATGTGCAGGAGATGGGATCTTAAAACCCTCTCCAAAACCTCTAGCTAGCAACAGTCTATTTGATGCCCGCTTTCTGTGCTGTGGCTACTTACGTGGTGCAGGGATTTGAAGGAGGGAGGGATGGAGGAAGGATGAGGAGAGAGGAGAAGTAGCAGTCCTTCTGTCTTCTTCTCTTCCCGCCCCCTTTATACTGCTTTATACTGTTTTTTCTAACTGTTGATTGGTGCGGAGTAGCAGTCAGTCTACTACTCCAATCAGAGCTCTGTGGGCACTATGATTTCACGTAGCCCGGTTCTCCACAGAGGAAGATTGTTGAGTCACTGGGGCCACTCTGCTGTTGAGCCCTACAATCTCAGGCTGTCTGGCATCCTATCTTGCTGCTGATTATGAGACAGCACCTCTACAGAAGCTGAAACCCCGGCTGTGTAAGTATGTATTTATGTATGTTTGTGTGTGTATTTGTAAGTATGTCAGTGTATGCCCCCATGCATGTATGTGACATGTATGTTTGTATGTATAAGTGCCATTATGTACCTCTATGTGTGTTGTAAGAAGGAGGGGGGGGGGATATGTATAAGTGCAATACCAGAGATGGCCTTTAGGGGGCTGGAGAGCAGACTTACCTTAAAAGAATTGGCAGACTGAGAACAGGGTCATATAAGAGTCATTTAACAGTGTAGGGGAGTTCTGGACATTTCATTCCCAATTAGGACATTGAAATGCCGCTGTCAGAAAGCGTTAACAGACACGAATTATCTCCGTTTCAGATATTGCAAGTAGATGTTGGCTGAGCCCACTCCATACACCATATTTACCACCAAAGTTTATATATGTCCTATCTGCACAGGGCATAGGCAGCGAGGCTTTTTTCATAGTAGCATTGTAATCTCCATTTCTTTTTCTGATACGGGAGAAGGAAAACGAATCCACTGGTCAAATGGATCAGTGTTAGGATTCAACCACTGACTATAATGGGATCCATTCAGTTTGTGTCTGACTTTCTGGCATTTACCATATGTGAATGAAACCTAAATGCTATAATCATTAAAGCGTAGCTGTAGGGATGCTGCTGATTATTACGTGTCATAAATTCTAACATTTATACACTAATCTAGGGTAATGACAGAGGCAGAGGAATCAGGTGCCTTTCTTATATTCGTCACAGGGGAGATTCCTAAAATATAACTTTTATTTCAATCAAAAATCACGAACAAACGTACAATAAATATCACCACCACCTTATGTCAAGTCCCAATGGCTATTAAGTGCCATAGGACTGAGCATATACCCCTAAATATATGTATATTCGGGTATACAGTGTATCCCTAGTTAATATTAAGATCTTTCTATCGCAGATATTACTCTCTAATATAGGAAAACTAAAGGTATAAAGTTCCTACTAGATTCAGTTAGAGGGTATGTGAGTAATCACTGTATGTTCATATCTTCCCCATAAACTAGAGTTCTTGTAATGATAGTAGCTCTTCTAGGAACCCAATACAGTGAGGTACAGATGGTGTAAGCACTGGTATATTAAATTCCCCTTGGGGATAAGTGTTCAATCTGGATCCTGTGTGGCAATAGTTGGTATTTATGTCAGTCACTAGTAAATGCAGAGTCCTAGCTATTCAGAGCTGGGCCTGATCCAGAAGAGGCATCTATCTTCCACTTCTATTATCCCAACTCAATAACAATTTATGTTGGATTATAGATTATACTTAGTGTCCAATATCAAACATCAGAGCCAATGGGTGGTAAGACCAAAGTGTGCTCAACTACTGATGTTCAAACTGGTTATAGATTTTTACAATCACTGATGTTGTGATTAGTTCAAGAGTTTATTCTTTTAACCCCTTGAGTGGCGGGTTTCCTACCCCCCCCCCCCCTGTCGTGCCCATCAGGGCAGGTTTTTTAAAATGGTCTAATCATTGAATTTCAACAAATTTTGCAGTTGCGTCTCAAGAGCCATAACTTTTTCATTTTTCCATTAACATGGCCATATAAGGGCTTGTTTTTTGCGGGACAAGTTGTGATTTTTTTAAACAGGGGGGAGGAAAAAAAGAAATGGGGAAAAAAGAAAAAAAGGGGCCATGTCATTAAGGGGTTAAATAATGTATTAACTTCCTTCTCTGGGTCATTACGACGCATGGACACCACATGTGTGATTTGATTTTTGATTTTTTTACAAAGTAAAGGGAGACAAGTGTTTTTATAATTTTTTTCCTTTTTTTTTTTTGTCCCTTTAGGGGACTTCCACAGGGACCCATCAGGACCCCCTGATCACATTCCAGGGGTCCGATGCTGACAGCCCTTTACATGCTGCAGTGACAGCCCTTTACATGCTGCAGTCACATAGACTGCAGCATGTAAAGGGTTAACACAGCAGAGATCGGAGGTTTTCTCTGATCTCTGCTGTAAGAGCTGGTACCTAGCTCTCCTCTGACAGCCAAGCACCAGCTCTCCCTGCCACAGAGACCATCGGCTTGCTTCTGACAAGCGGATGGTCTCTATGGCAACCTATAAACAAAGCAGGAGACTTAGAAGCAGGAGGGCAGATCGGCAATATCTTCTGCTGGCTTTTCAAAGCCCTTGCTTTGTTCTCTCTGGGTCTGTGCAGGCAGAGCACAGTGTCACAGCTTGTGGCATTGTGCTCTGCAGCTCCCATAGTGATATAGCCCGGAAATCTTCCGGGCTATATCACTATCGGCAGTGGAGCTCGTCCCGGAAAATTTCCGGGTGTGCCACTCAAGGGGTTAATAGACATGAATGCATGGGTTGGTTCTATTCTTTTCCAGACACAAGTTTATGGACAGGTTAGATGCATTTCTGTTAATTTAAACGACTACTCAGGAACCCTAGTTCCCCCTGACTCTATCTATAAGTGCCTGAAAAAAGGGAGGGCAAGCACCACTCACCCTGGGTCGAACTTATTTCAGTGAATGTCTAAAAAATTGGGCATTCACCAATAACCTGACTAGAATCTAGGTAGTCAGTGATTGTTCTGTAACCCATAACAATAAGAACTACTCAGCTAAGTGTGCTTAAGAAGATGCCTAGGTAGGTTCTCCCTACAAGGAGCAATATCCCTCACTTAAATCCTGACTGAGTGCCTTGAGATATAGGCTGGCGAATATATCTGTCCCTAAGAGCAATATCTTAGTTCTCCAGCCTTGATGTCTAGAGCCTACCACTATAAATCATTGCTGCAGGGGATGCTTTCACCCCATTGATTTCAATGGGGCAGCAACAGCGTCGGCAGCAACAGCGTCGGTCCCATTGAAAGCAATGGGATAGCATCGCAGACTTTTGCCACAGCTGTGACAGGGGATTTCTTCAACCCCGCGGTCCTGGCGGGGATGAAGAAATCCTCTACCATAGTTGTCACAGCTGTGTCAGGGGAGCGCAATGTACTCCCTATGCTTTCAATGGGGCTGTCACTAGCCCCATTGAAAACAATGCGTGATAGCGCAGATTTTTCTTAGTGCTGCAAACCTTGAGTGAAGAGTCTATTGCCAGTGGGTATGAGCCCTTAGTCATAACAAGTCTACTCTAATTATGATCTCTCACTATTTTCTGTCTCCCTAGCGCTGTTGATTGGTAATATTGTATTATGTCGTCACTGGAAGTTAGGGGTGGGACATAATACAGCAGTATCAAAAAAAGGTCACGCCCCTAGCTAGTAATTGGCTAGGGGGTGTTTCATAGCCAAAGTGCCGTTCTCAGGACTGCGGCACCAGGAATGTCTGTGTCAGCACATCGGCACCAACTGTGAGCAGGGTAATTCCAAAGAAAAAGACACTTGACAATAGTGTGCTGTGCTGTCAACTTGCTCACTTCATATGTCTCACGATCCACTGCTTGCTCAAACGGGTTCACCTGCCCCCGGTCCTGGGCTTAAATAGCAGAAAATTCCATGCAGGAAAAAGTGTCATCCACGCTTGCTTGCAGAATAAAATGTATAATCTTCCTTTATTTAAACATATTTAAAATTTGCCAGGTATACACATCTCTGGACCAGACGCGTATCGGCTGCACAGAGCCTTCGTCAGTGGTCTACCACTGACGAAGGCTCTGCGCAGGCGATACGTGTCTGGTCCAGAGATGTGTATACCTGGCAAATTTTAAATATGTTTAAATAAAGGAAGATTATACATTTTATTCTGCAAGCAAGCGTGGATGACACCTTTTTCTGCATGGAATTTTCTGCTGTGAGCAGGGTACTGGGTGTCAGGGAGCAGAGAGGAGGCGCCCGCAAGCGAACAGACAGCCAGTGGCCGGCAAGCACCACTTAGGCGTCGGAGGGGTCAGTGGGGCACCGGGCATCTGAGAGCAAAGAGGCGGCAACCCCAAGACAGCAGACAGCCAGCACGCAAAAGTGCGCTGGTGGATGGGACAGAGCTGTGATTCGCTGGGCGGCTGGGAGCCATAACACAGAAGCGCCGTGGGACCGAGCACAGCTATGGCGCAAGGGGTGAGGAGCAGTGACACGCCGGCCGGGAGCTCCAGGGACAGTGAGAGGTGCAGCATGTGCATTTATTTTTGCTTAGGGTGAAAGTTAACTTACCTCTTAGGCTTAGATTATTAGGTGTAAATGCTGCCATGTTACTGCTGGAACATGCCAGCATTAACAGCTCATAATGTAAGGCTAAGAAGAAAAAGAACCCCTACCTAAGCCTGCAGGTCTGGCAAAAATGAATGCACACGCTGCTGCTAGCCCCTTAAAGCCTTTACCCAATCAGGAGCTAGGGGTGTGACAGGGGCGTTCCTCTGTCAAAGCCCTAGCTTCTGGTGGCGTCAAGATACAATAATACTCTGTTGATCTCCATTTTTCTTTGTACTCCCCTCCCTTTACCCAAGCAAACTGTTCTAAGGTCTGGTTTCCAGTACTGTTAATGTGTGAAGTGGGTGGTCCCTGCTGCTCATTGTCAATGGCAGATGTCGGACTATCAGTCAAGAGCCATGCAGCCAGCCCTGCTGACAGGTCCTCTTTAAGTGATTTTCCAAACATACAAATTCAAGATCTTATCTCCTTATTATGGATTTGCAAACACGTGTACAGTGGAATAATTGTGTCAGTGCCTTGGCTGCCTGCCATTTACAACATGCACAACATCTATCCCCACAGGCTACTGCCACTCAGATCGCAAAAAAATCTGGCAACATTGGATGTGTAATGCAATTAGCAGGTCTCTGCCTATCTCTTGTTTAATAAAGCCACACCCGCTGACCAAAGGAGTCTTAGGCCGAATGCACAGGGATAGGTCGGATTCCGACTGCGAGATCTCGCAGCGGAATCAGACCCTGTGCCCAGGCAGTGACCCCTGCGTACCTGTGCGATATCTTTTTCTCTGTGCTGCGGATGTGCAAGCTGGCGCGCCGCTGCACATGTGCAGTGCAGAGAATGACATGTCGTTGCACCAGCGATGACATTTCGGAATTGCTGCGGGACAGATGGCTTCCATTGACTGTAATGGAAGCTGTCTGTGCGAGGCCTGTACTAGAATAGGGCATGCTGTGACATTTTCCCCGCGAGCAGAAAATCAAAGTTGACCTCCGTTCGTGGGCATGGAAAAGCGTTTTGCATAACATGTCTATGGGCAGTATTTGCTGCTGGATCCGGAGGCGAATTCGCCCATGGGCATTGGGCCTTATTCCCCACAGTACCGCTGCTCCAACCTGAAAACAGCTACCAATGGAGGGGCTTGTGATGCAGCCACGTCCATCAGCATCTTTGGTTTTTTTCCTGTTCGCAGGTCTGGATGCACAGGAAACTAGTTGCAATACGTGCCGCTCTGTTGTTGAACACTACTTTGGTGAGAGACATGGGTTCATAAAACAAGAGAAAGGCAGAAACCTACAAAATACATTAGTTAGTAAGATGCCAACATATACTATATCTACTTCTTTTACACTACTCATGCCAGGTTGTGGTGGGGTCGTTCCCAGAAGCAGGACGATTGAGAGACAAAGCACACATTGCAGTAAACAGCAACAGTGTTTTTTTGGCAGCACACTTCGTAAAATTAGTAATAGAAGTCACTTTAACTTGGCACATGGTTTCAGAACATAACGCAGCACAAAATTTGTAGAATTAGCAGTAAAGTTGTCTACTGCTCATTGCAGGGGAAACCAACTGCTCTGCTATGAGACAGAGATAGCCATCACTTGCACATTCCTAACTCCATGCTGGATGATCTGCTGGGTGATCAAATCAGCAACATGCGAACGCACTGTTAGTGTATAAACTTTGTCACAGGAGAGATTCCAAAAATATAACTTTTATTTCAATCTTTAAAAATTTGGCTCCAAAAATCACGAACAAACATGCAAGAAATATCACCACCACCTTATGTCACGTCCCAATGCCTATTGAGTGCCTTAGGACCGGGCATATACACCTAAATATATGTATTTGGGAATACAGTGTATCCCTAGTTAATACTAAGATCCTTCTATTCCAGATATTATTCTCTGATCTAAGAAAATTAAAGGTATAAAGTTCCTACTAGATTCAGTTAGAGGGTATGTGGGTAGTCACTGTATTTGTATTTTATTGGCTGAGCGCTGTGACCAATCAGAGGCAGGCTCAGCCATTTATTTAATTCAATGAATGGCTGAGCGCTGCCTCTGATTGGCTGAGCGCTATGACCAATCACAGGCAACGCTTAGCCATTCATTGAATTCAAAGAATGGCTGAGTGTTGCCTCTGATTGGCTGAGCGCTGTGACCAATCACAGGCAGCGCTTAGCTGTCCTTCAATGATGGCTGAGCGCTGCCTCTGATTGGTCACAGCGCTCAGGCAATCAGAGGCAGCGCTTTCAGAAAGCGGAGATTTTTCAATCCCCAGCCACCAGAAGACAGATGAAAACTTACGGGGACGAAGAGAACAGCCGGACTGCTCTTCTGGGTGAGTTAATTTTTCTTTTATTCTTTTTAAAGCTAGGGATGATTTTTGGGGTAGGCGCCAAACCCTATATCACTACAGAAAATAATAAACAGGAATAAGGCAAAGCCTCCAGCCTTGATGTCTACAGCCTACCACTGTAAATCATTGCTGCAGGAGATGCCTTCATCCCATTGCTTTCAATGGGGCGGCAGCAGCGCCGGACCCATTGAAAGCAATGGGATAGCATCGTGGACCTCTGCCACAGCTGTGGCAGGAGAGTGCAATGTACTCCCTATGTTTTCAATAGGCCTGACACTGCTGTTGCCGACCCATTGAAAACAATGGGCGATAGCGCAGATTATTCTTAGCGCTGAGAGCCTTGAGTGAAGACATCGCAACTGAGAATGAAACCAATGAAAATCATTCATGCGTTTTCACTCACTCTCCCATTGCAGGGAAGTCTATCGCCAGTGGATATGAGCCCTTAGAGTCTGCTATATAGAGTCATTACTATATGTATCCATGTAAAATGCATCCATTTCACAGGAAATAGTCCCTGAGGGATTGCTTTTATTTTACTGGCTTTTTTATTTGTATTATTTTTACATGGCTTTATTCTTTTTTTTCTATTTTAGTTTTTTTTCTCCTTTTTTTGTCTTTGTCTCATGGGAGCTGGGAGGACATGATGTGTGTTCTCCCAGCATTCCCCTGTATGCAGATAAAAGACAATAGCAATTTAATTCCTGTTGGCCATTATCTCATTATTAGTAGAGGATTGGTGGGAGGGCAGAGATCATGTCCTACCAGTATGCTCTCCCCAACATACTGCTGAAAGCCTGAGACATCATGAAGCCACCAGGAGTTTCCAAATGCAGTAAGGAAGCTTCTTGCATTTGGGTCCAGTTGCAGAACACAGTGCTCACTAAGGCTACTCTCACACATTCATTCAGAAAACGTCACTTGAAATCGTGGCATTTTTACCGTGATCTTGACAGGTGCGTTAAAAAGCGCTAAAACGGGCACAAATAGAACAGACAGTGCTTAAAAACCGTGGCGTTTTAACTAGAGCAGGTCTGAGAAGCCCCATTAAAATCAATGGGAGCATTGTACCGTGGCTAGCGCAGCGCTCGGTATGCCACGCTAATGGTGTGTGTGAGAATGGCCTTAGTGCAAATGCTGTACAGCTCCTCCATTGGGGCTCTTCTGAGGAGCATTTAAACAAAGCGTTTTTAACGCGGTAGAACGCTGTTGTAGAGTTTGACTGTGTTTTTAGACGCAGGTTGCTATGCCACCGAGAATGGGAAAAAAAACTACAAGAAGTTGTCAGCATCTTATCTCTAGCTTCCCAGACAAAGGAAAGGCCAGTTCAGAGAAGATACAGGAAGGGGCAGCAAGCCTTGGGATAGATATAGATATGGAGGAAAAAGCTGCAAAATGGGAAACAGATTTCCCCTGTACAACAGTTAAATAGCGCCTCTGTGGTCATGTGACTGTTTTAGGGCCGTTTCTTGTGGGTTGGCTCGGTTCTGGCATTACCAGCTTGCTTGGCTGCGTTTTTTCCTGTGCAGAAAATGCAGTCAAAAATCCATGTCAACGCAGCTGAAAACGCATTAAACACTGCATTGAAAAATGTAGTATTTTTACAAGTGCCTCTGTAAGAGTGGCATTAGGCTACTTTCACACATGGCCATAGGAAAAGGCTGTGATTTTTACCAACATTTTCTAATGCGTTTACAGCACTTTTTAACACACTCCATCATTGTGATGGGTCATGAGTGTGTTAAAAAGCCTGAAAACACAATGAAAAAGAGCAGACCGCGCTCAAAAATCGTGGCATTGGAAAATGTCGCATTCGAATGCAGGTCTGTGAAGCCCCATTGAAATCAATGGGAGTGCTGTACCGCGGTAAACAGTGCATGTGTGAGAGTGGCCTTAGTGTATTTTAGCTTCCTGTTTTATCTGTCAACCCAATCTTTTTTTAATGGCAGAGCTATATGGCATTAAAGACGACCACAGATATGTGCATTCCTGAAGCACAAAACATCAGCAGATAGGACATAAATATGCTTTTTGTGGTCGTTTAGTGGTTAAATATAAAAGGGGCATATTTATGAAACCATCTAAATGAAAAACTGACAGCAACCAATCACAGGGCAGCTTTCATTTTTCAAGAGCAGACTTGGAAATGAAAGCTGTGCTGTTATTGGTTAAAGCAAAGACAGTTTTGCTTTTAAACAGTTTCATAAATCTTTCCCAATTGTTCTGTCATTTGTTTGTATGCTACCATACACAAGATATTCCCCAACAGGCACCGGGAGTTAATTAGGCCAAGGGTTATCACAAAGGAAGCTCCTCCCTTTGTCTGCATTATATTGCTTGCCTTCTTAGAATACATAATTTCATAGCTTTCTCTATACACTCCTGTAGTGGGCCAGAGTTTGGATTGGCTGATGTACACATGATGAGTGGTAGATGAGTGGTTAGGGGAGAAGTGAATTGGAAGTTGAAGAGAGTGGAGTGTGGGAGGTGGTGGAAGAAGAAAGTGGAGTGATGCAGATGAAGGAGAGATGGACTGTTGCTCCTGCCGAAGCGCAGCAATAGCCATAAAAACCACAAGTCAAGCGACAATAGTGAGTAACCGCCTGACATTAATGTTAATTGTGGAAAAGTCTGGAGTCCGTCCAGTTGAGAGAGTTTCGTTCAAGAGAGTAAAATCCAACAGATAACTGAGACTGTGGATAAATATACCTTGGGAGACCCGCACTGCACGAGTGAAGAAAAAACAGGCGAGAAATGTAAATCTACTATTACTAACAAGTTGACAATGTACAAGTTATTTTCACGCAAGTCATTCATCTGTTATTGCAAAAGTTATTTGAAGTAAAAGAACAAGACCGAACATTCCCGGTTTCTGTTGAAAAAGGACTTTCAGTGTGTGGACTTATTTAAGTGAGGTGATCCGCCTCTGATTAGGAACGTTGGTGACAAAACAGGAACTCAAAGTAACCAAGGTTACTAAATGTGATCTCTTCCGGTTAGTAACGAGGTCAGGTTCTTTGCCAGCCATTAGGAGGAGACAGTAGAGCCCCATGACAGACTGCTATTTTCTCTAACCCGCCGTCTCCTCACCTGAGGGCCTGCTCCTTGGACACTGCACTGCCAGATAATAGACCATGTGACCTTATATATTTGGAAATTAAGACTTTTCGTAAATGGCTTTCATTATAAATGCCTGATTGTTTGATTTCTATGCTTGCATTGTTTTCCAAGGCACTGCATACTGGAGGACTTAGTAATTTCTGTCAGTCAAAGTAAACTGACTCCTCCCCCAGCTAGCTCACCTGCTATGCTAATACAGAAGGCTGTCTCATAGTACCAAAGGATGATGGAGGAGATCAGAAAGACAAAGAGCAGAGCACAGAAAGCTACTATTACAGAGGGCTGTAACTGACTCCAGATGAATGTTCGCTCAAAATTCATCAGAATCTGATAGTTGTGAGCGATAATTTTGCATTAGGTACTAGTGGGCTAATTAGCCCATTGGTAGCTAACTAGCTTCATTTGCATGTATGTAGAGAACAGCGGGTGGCCTGTTCTCTAAATACATCACTACTGTTCTCCAGTGGGACAGCAGCTGAAAGAATGTTATCAGCATCAGCGTACGGTCCCTCTTATTGGGGTCAATGGATTTTAAGCTGAGCTGAACTCAGCGATGGGCAAAAATTGCACAATGGGCACATTTACAAGCAACGATTATTGCTCAAAAGATGGCTTTGGAGCGAACTTTGAGCAATAATCGTTGTGTGTAAAAGGGCCTTTAGACTAGAATTTGATAAGCCAGTCTAAGTAAATGTGCTTCTATGTTCTTGTACAGTTCCCTACAAGTCTTGAGCTATATAACATTTAATTATGGAACAGATAAGACCAATCTTTGCTGGTCATTGTTGTAAGCTATAAAAAGGCAAAAAGATTGGATAGGTTATATCCATTGACAATGGAAAGCAGGGCTGCAAAGTGATTTGTTTTCAGATGCAGTGCAATGCCAGTTAGAAATGGTGAATAGGGCTTTTGTTAGGAGAGGGAAGCTTGGAATCTGCCTCTTCAAACAGGTGAAATTCTTTCAGTAAGGGTTCTGGTTAGACGTTAATAGCTTTGTTCATTAGAAGGTCTCGGGAGTAATGCTATCATTGTAGTGTATTCTTAAATAAAGGGTACACTGGTATTCTGAAGACATCTGACCTTTATACGCTAACACTAATGCCTCCGTCATACAATTTTCTGCACCATGGATTCTTTTGTAGTAGCTTTTGGCAATAGATTTTATTGCCATCCAGAGTCCTTAAACAAAAATATATCTATGAATTGTAGAAACAATCAGGAGATAAGTATGCTGGTATTTTGCAAAATTGTAGGAAATTCAGTCACCCCAAAGCCACAGGCATATGGACAAAACTGAACAAAAGGCATGTAATGGTATTAAAGGGGCTGTTCCAAGATCACATTGGTGGCGCAGTGGCTTCTTTATCTCAAAACAAGTGCCTCATGCGATACAACTTATTTTCAATTTCTTACCATTCTTTAGTAATCCGCCCTGTTGCGACACCATGTCTGTCTATGCCTCATTGCTACTGGAGCCGGCCTCCGGTAGTTCTATCTCCAGTGGTCGCGCATGTGCGCTGTTTTTCTGTTTCCCTGCAGCTTTCCTCTTCACCGTCACTGCCAGGAAGCGATGCACATGTGCGTTGTGACTGGCTTTCAGCCTGGTGGCGCATGCTCGGAGAGGCCGATTAGGCTTCTCTGCACTGCTAATGAGTATATCAGCTGCATGCTTGGCTGTCAATGTTACAGCCGTACAAGTGCCGTAACTGCACTGCTGAATCCACCAATGAGCAACACAAGTGCTACATCTGCATATTAACCCCTTAGTGACGGCCCCATCGGGATTCTACGTCCTGTCCTGCTGGGCTTAATTCCTAGAGGATGTAGAAATATGCATCCTCTAGGAATTAAAGCCCTGCAGGCCCAGGACGTGATAGCTCCATGCTGCTGGTTACCGGAGGTAGCCGACAGCATGGAGCTGTCATCCAGGGCTGCAGGACCCCACCTCCGGTCACGTGATCGCCGGTATCCACCGGATACCGGCGATCGCGTTAAAGTCAATGAGAAGTTTTAAAAAAGTAAAGTTTCAGCTCCCCTTACGGATCGGATCCGTAAGGGGAGCTGAGAGTACTCACCCCGGTCCTTCGCAGCGTCCGGTGTCTTCTATTTTATCCCCGGCCCTGCCGCCGGCGTCTGCGCATGCGCGCCAGATGCATTACGTCACGCGCATGCGCAGAGAGCCGGGAGGCCCGGGAAATTTAAAAACCAAGAGCAGGGAGCTGTCACCAGGAGCCGCTGTATGCGGTTCCCGGTCACATGATCGATGCTATCCAATGGATAGCAGCAATCATGTAAAAGTTAAAAAAAAGTTAAAGAAGTAAAAAAAAAAAGAAAAAAGTTTGTTTCATCTTGAATTTGATGCTGCCACTTCATCTTTATTTCTGCAACTTTGGGATTTGATCCGTGTCCCGGTGGCTGCTGCATCGCAGCTTTGTCCCACCCCTATGGGAATTTAAAGTGCTGCTGTTGTGGATATATTTTTCTGTCTGTAAATAAAAGTGCATCAGGACACGTGAGTGTTCCTTTATCACTTTATGTAATTGCTGCATGAAACGGTTCTCAATGGGGTTTTTTTTATGCAGAAATCAAATGCAAATACTAATATTTGCTTCCATTCCCTCCATTTCAATTTTTTTAAACTGAACAAATGACACAGTCTGCAGCATTATTTGTCCCATTTAAAAACTAAAACGATGGAAACGGTGCAAACAGAAGTATTTTGTTTTTTAAAAATCCCAATGAAATCAACGGGGTAAAAAAATGGAACCGTTTAACTCAGTTTTATTTCCATCTCTCTGCTACAAAAACGGACCAGACAGTCATAAATCCAAATCAGAGATAAATGCAAGTGTGAACAAGCCCTTACAGGGTATACCTATTTTATTGTCACAGTTTTCTCATTTTTATTACATTGTTAGAGCAATGTATCTGTGGCATGGCTTGATAGACTGCCTGTCAGATCGCGGTATAATGTAATGCTACGATATTACATCATACTGCAAGAGCGATCAAAGCATTGCAAGTTCTTGTCTCCTATGGAGACTAAAAAACATGCAAAAATTTGTTTATAGAAGTTTTAGTAATTATTAAAAAAAAATAAAAGGTAATCAAAGTTAAAAATATTTATAAAAAAGAATCTAAATAATAAAACCCAAAGACATATTTGGTATCGCTGCATCCGTAAAAGTCCGATCTATCGAAGTAACGCATTATTTACTCTGCACAGTGAACATCATCAGGAAAAATAAACAGTGTCAGAATTGCGCAATGTAATCAAAAACAATCAAAAAGTCGTATGTACTACAAAATGATACCAATAGAAACTAAAAGATGTCACGCAAAAAATGAGCCCTCACACAACTATGTCGACAGAAAAATAAAAAAAAAACGTCTGACTGTCAGAAGATGGCCGCAAAAAATAATTTAAAAAAATTATATATCTATGTAAAAAAATTTAATTAGTACAGCAAAAACCCCTACAAATTTAGTATCTTAGTTATCGTACTGACCTGTAGAATAAAGTTATCATGTCATTTTTGTTGCAGTTTGTACGCCGTAGAAACAAGCCCCAACCCCCCCCCCCCCCCCACACACACACACAGATTGTGGAATTATTTTTTTTTATCATTTGACTGCATGTTTTTCAGTATTTTATATGGTACATTAAATAGTATTGAAAAATACAACTCGTCCTGCAAATAAACTCTCAGACAGCGACGTCGATGGCTATACAAAAGAGTTATGATTTTTTTTAAAAGGGGGGAAGAAAAGACAAAAATAGAAAAAAAAAGACCTGCGTTTGTAAGGGGTTAATGGAAACAAATTGATGGTATAGCCCCTTTAAAGTCTATTAGCATTCCCTACAAGTCAGCACACAGGACATGGCTTGGAAAGCCATTGTTCCACAGTCTATTGTGATTTTGTAATCTTCCCAGTGTTTTGTGATTATACTGGGATAGCACACATTCCAGTCCCATCCTTGTAGCATCTACGTACCATAGTTACAATACAGTGCTAACCTCCTCGTGTCCAGATTGTCCGCTCCCTGGCCAAATGCACCAGCCATACATCCATATCTCAGTCACTTTCCATGGTTTGAAAAGCCGGCAAAGGGGAAGAGATTCCCTTGTTGACGTGCAACTACCATCCGTGCCGCCGAGAGTAGCTGCGCCCACGCTAGTGGGAACAAACTCTTCATATGGATTTGAAGTACGCTTAACTGAAAGAGGCGTTATGGCTGGATTCACACGGGCGTATGTATTTTACAACGTTTATGCTCTCGTTCAGACGGCACGGACCTGGCGCATATAGGCCGAGCCTGCAATGCCGTTGCATGGGGTGAGACAGTTAAGCTCTGTTAAGCTGTCTCTCCCTCCCCCTCGCCGGCTCCTTGTCGGCAGCCAGCAATGGGAGGGGGCGGGATGGGGTGGAAGCTTAGCAACTAGCTCCTGCCCCCTCCCATTGCAAACAGCCAGCAAGGGGCGGAGAAGAGGAGGGAAGTCACGCTGCTAAACTGCCTGCCACCTCCCTTCTCCGGCAGCTGTCATAGGCTCCCATAGGAGTCTATGCAGCCAGTGGCGGCGTAAAAGCGTCCGGCTAAAATGCATCTTGGATAGGCCGGACGCTTTTACACCACGGAAATACGCCCATGTGAACTGATCCATTGTAAACCAACGCATCAGAGGGGCAGCGTATATCGGCCAGGCATGAAAGTGCGGTCGATACACGCTCGTGTGAATCCAGCCTAAGGTAGATTCACATGGGGAAGACTGAGCATTTTCCACAGCAGATTTGCAAATGGAAAATGTGCAATGCATTACAGAACAAGAAATGTCATCCACACGTTAATGAAAAAATCCTCAGAGTATATTAACTTGCAGTGCGTATTGTAAATCCCCAGTTTGTCAATTTATGTTATTAGATTGTTTGCAGCTTTGTTGCGGATTTTCCCTGTGGGCTTCAATGCGGAAGGCGAGATCTGCAACACATCCAAATTGTTACTAATTTTGCTGCGGATTAACAGATTCTGCAGCGAGGAATACTTATAAAATCAAAAAAGCTGTCAAATAAATATAACATATCCTCACCTCCGTATCTGCTGCGGTGCAGAGGCTTGCCTCTCCCATGCCAGTTCCTGCATCCTATCCTCCAGCAATGATGTGTTGTATGGACACGACTTCTGCACCCAATCACAGGCTACAGTGGGCACATGGGTTGAGTAGCTTAGCAAATGTTTGGGGGGGATTTTTGGCCACAAGGATATTATGTGTGTTTCTTTTCTGGTTACGTTTTCCCATTGAAAGGCATATTGAAAACACTGAACTTCGGCTGTATTTGTAAAAAATCACACTGCACCAAATGGCACACAGGTGGCAAAAGGCAACACAAAACAATGCACCGCTTCTAGTGCATGTAATACTTCCATAGTGACTTGCAGCTACGGTAACGTCTGGTTGTGAGGTATTTTACCTAGAAATCATGGCATAAAACACTACAGGAAAAGGCCATTAAAAATATGGGGTTTTCCTAAAAGCACTGTGTGTGAAACCATCCTTAGGGCTCCTGCACACTGGTAAGGTGATTCACGGCCCGATATCGCCCTCGCAGTATTTCTGAAAACCCTGGATGCAAGGCGTTTTCACTGCAGGGTTTATTTTCATCCCCTCCGCGGCTGTCACAGCCATGGCAGGTGATAGCGATGTTTGCCACTGTTTTCAATGGGGCCGGCGCTGCCACCGGCTCCATTGAGAACAAGGTGAAACCCCTGGAAGTGACAGCCTCACAACCGTGCGGGGCTGAAGGAATCCCCTGCTGTAGCTGTGACAGCCGCGGCAGGGGATCGCGATCTTCTCCCATTGCTTTCAGTGGGGCTGGCACTGCTGCTGCCGGACATTGGAGCCAATAAGCGATATCGCAAAAATAAAGGAGATGCTGCAATTTTGGGGGGCTCAAAAAACTGCCGCAAAACCGTGTGTGTGCAACCACTAAACTAGTCTTACATTGAATATTTTTTTGTAAACACGCTTTTTTATTTGACATAGTGACACTTTTTTCTGGCTGTGTTCAGACGTTTGCTGTAGATCAATAGTAATGTTTTTTGGTTTTTTTTGTAGTGCCGTTTTTACTGACTTTTACTACATTTTTGGGGTCTATACAAGCTGCTTGTCTGAAACTGGCTTAAGGTTGCATTCACATGGGCGAGAGCAGGTCGTGCCTGGTATTCCTGGGCGCGACTTGTATCATACAGCACATGTACACTCTGTCTATGCGATGTACGAGTGACTGCACAGTAACATGTACTATTTTCGTGCAAGACTCGCACGAAAATAGAAAATGCTGCGAGAGAAAATTTCCCATGGACATACACCCATTACAAATAATGGGTTGTATTTTCGTGCGTCTCGCAAAACTCACGCAGTTTTCTCACCCGTGTGAATGCACCCTGAGGGCTTATTCTCACGAGCGTATTTTGTCTGGCGTTTTCACGGCCGGCCAATATATGCTTCCCTCCCACTCACTATCTCTCTGCTTCTCTCCTCCCTTCCGAGCGGTTTGCAGTGGGGCTGGGCGGGACGGGGTTGAGCTAAGCAATGCTATAGAAAGTGTCGGCCGGCGTGAATCGCCGGCGGTTTACGGCCGCCGAAAAAAACTGCCGTAGACAGGGGGCCTAAATGAAGTACAATATGTGGCGAAAAAACAATGTCAGAATCACTTTGATATGCAAAACCTCTACGGAGTTAATCTATGTTAAAGTGACACATGTCAGATTTCCAAAATGTAGCTCCGTCACTAAGGCTCAAACAGGCTTGGTCACTAAAGGTTTAAATTCTATACACCGGGGCGCATCATACAGATGCAGCAGCGCAGGACTGAAACGCTCTTGTGTGCTGGACAGGAAATGCATCCTAGGGACGCTAAGAGAGCCATTGTAGGGCAGCCACCACGCTATGCAAGCAGCTTGTGCAGGATCTATTATCCCCTTAAAGGGGTTGTCCCGCGCCGAAACGGGGTTTTTTTTTTTTTTCAACCCCCCCCCCCCCGTTCGGCGCGAGACAACCCCGATGCAGGGGTTAAAAAAGAACACCGGACAGCGCTTACCTGAATCCCCGCGCTCCGATGACTTCTTACTTACCTGCTGAAGATGGCCGCCGGGATCTTCACCCTCGGTGGACCGCAGGGCTTCTGTGCGGTCCATTGCCGATTCCAGCCTCCTGATTGGCTGGAATCGGCACGTGACGGGGCGGAGCTACAAGGAGTCGGCATCCAGCACGAGAGGCCCCATTGAGGAAAGAAGAAGACCCGGACTGCGCAAGCGCGTCTAATTTGGCCATTAGACGGCGAAAATTAGACGGCCTCCATGGAAACGAGGACGCTAGCAATGGAGCAGGTAAGTGAAAAACTTCTTATAACTTCTGTATGGCTCATAATTAATGCACAATGTACATTACAAAGTGCATTAATATGGCCATACAGAAGTGTATAACCCCACTTGCTTTCGCGGGACAACCCCTTTAACGCCACAGGATGTAAGGTTACGTCATGACAGCGTGGTACTTAACGCGACGAGATGTAATCTTACGTCATGTGGATGGCGTGGGATCAGAGGTGAGCACATGCCACCCCGTAGTGGGAGACAGCTGTTACTGATAGCGGGCCTCCCCCTGCAACTCCGAAGCCCCCACACCCCCCTGCTGTAAACTCCCTACATGCCAAGATCTATGTAGATCACTGCATGAAAAGGGTTCACAGAGGGAGGGAGGGAGCTCCGTGACGTCACTGGACCCCAGTGATGTAATCGTGGAGGGCTGATGGGTTGCCACGGCAACAGGACGCCAGATACTGGTGTCCCGGCTTGCCATTGCCTATGATTGCTATAACAAGCGATAAAGCGTTGCAGTACAGAAGTCCTTCAATGCCTTATCACAGTGATCATAGCTGATATGGTTCAGGTCCCCTTCAGGGACATAAAGAGTGTAAGAAAAGAAAAATAGTGTAAAAAAAAACAAAAACAAAAAAAAACAAAAAACCTTTTTTCCTAGTTTTCCGCTATTTGTATAAAAAAAATTAAAAACTTAAGAGAAACCCCACATATTTGGTATCATCGTGTCTATAACTACCTGAACTATAATTTGAGAACACTATTAATTCTGTGCAGCAAAAACCGTAAACAAATGGAGGCAAAATGCTTATTTTGTTTATTTTGCCTCCCAAAAAGCCCAATTAAATTGACCAAAAAAGCCATATGTACCACGAAATGATACAAAGAAACATTATGGCTCATGCTGCAAAAGAACAAAACCTCACAGAGCGCCGTCTGTGGAAAAGTATAAAAGTTATGGGACTTTGAATGCAGCGATGTAAAAATAACTATTATAAAAAAAAAATGTTATTGTGCAAAAGTGGAGAAACCTGAAAAAATTTTTTATTTTGGGTATTGTTGTAATCGTATCGATCCGCAGAAAGAATATATTAAGGCCTCATGTCCACGGGGAAGATCTGGCCCGCCGCGGATTCTTCATGCAGAATCCCGCAGCGGGTCCCTCCTTTCCCGGGGACATGAAGCCTAAAAAGAAGAATTACTCACCTGTCCGGACGCTGCGGATCAGCCCTCCGTCGCGGCCGGATCTTCTTTCTTCGGCACTCTATTTTTTTTAACTCCTGCTCTCCCGTTTTCCCGCGCTCGAGAGCAGAAATTCAGCTGCTGGTGTGCCGCAGATCCGGACGGCTTCCATAGGCTTTAATAGAAGCCTGCGGGAGACCCGCACTAAAATGGAGCATGTCGTGGTTTTTTCCCCGCACACACAATCCGCGCCTCAGGGGAAAATGACATCCACAGGTATTTAACTACCTGCGGGTGTCCAATGCATCCCTATGGGGTGCGGATTATGTGTGGGGGTGACCCGCTGCAGATCTGTCCCCGTGGACATGAGGCCTTATACGGCCGTGTCGACGGAAAAATAAATAACATTATGGCTTTTGAAAGATGGAGATGAAAATCCCCCAAAAATCGTTGCGTTCTCAACGCCAAAATAGGCCGCATGCTTAAGGGGTTATGATATATATAGATATGAATTGGCAGTGCAAAACACCCCACATTTTGTGAGTGCCACCCTCCAGAACGTGGCTCATGCCCCTTGGCCGAAGCTGCCAGGTAAGTAGCAGAGGTGTGAGGCTCAGGAAGTAGCAGTGGGCACTGAGGTACATGTAAGACTCACAGGGGGAGATACTTGGGCGTAGGGCTGGCATGGTGACTAGTCCCAGTCAGGCAGTGGGCTGCTGTGAGGGACCCGCAGGCTGACGAGTGTGGGCGGGGCGGCGGCTCGGCTCTCCACATGAGGTGCCGCACAGTCGCCTCAGTCCTCCCTCCTCCGGACTCTCACCTCGCGGCACAGTCCGTTCCCGCAGGCAGCGGAGGATGCTGTGGCGGGAGTGCAGGCTGCGCTGGAGACCCTGCACCCTGCGCCTGCTCGCCCTGTGCCTGGCCGCCCTGCTCTGCACTCACTTCTCGGCTGAGCTCAGGCGCAAGCCCTTGTCCCAGCCGGGGCTCATAGCTAAAGCGCCGGCCAAGGAGCTTGGAGTAGAGGGGTCCAACCGCAGAGCTGAGGAGCTGCCCAGCAAGAGGCAGGTGATCTATGTGAGAAGGAGCAGCAAGGGTGCCAGCCACGGGAGACAGGAGGGCAACGCCGGTGTGCCCAGGAGGGACCCTCTGCAGGTTAGTGACCCCCAGTCTTCTCACACAGGGACATTACCGCCCTGCAAGCTGCTAACCATGCCGTTACCTGTGTGTATGGGAAAGCTGGGGCCAGCACAGCGTGGGCATGACTACTGTTCAGGAGCCCGGGCACGTTGGGTGATTGGCATAGTGGTTCCCTCTTTCTCAGACATTCATATAACTAATGCCCCTTTTACGCTACCACATTCTCGTTTGAACGTACGAGTGACGTCACCGCTAATTTGTTGGCACTCGTGCAGCCTGTTTAGACGGGCAGATCATCGTTGAGAATCGCTCACTGTGTAACACTAAGGCTTGGTTCCCGCGGGACGGAAATCTCACGGAATGTTTGCAGCGGGAGCGCACGGACATTCCGCAAGATCTTCGCAGCGGGAAGGCTGCTTCCAAGGCGGTTTTGAAGTGGCTTTCTCACCTGTATTCTGCTATGGTAATCTCACCACGTAGAGAGCAAAGAGCCCGCAGCGGGCATGTCGATACAATTGACATGTCACGTATTTGAATTCTGCGCTGCATGTCAGTTTCCGCGCAACTTGTCCGCAGCAGACTGTCGGCAGCGTGCGAACGAGATTTTTACAAATCTCACCCACTTTGCTGCTTAGTCTCAGGTTTGAAAATGCATACAAAATTTACGTGCGGAAGTCCGCGCCAACCGCACCCTATGTGCACCCAGCCTAAGCGAGGAGTGTTTACACATAACGAAAAGTGAGCTGCAGGCTGAAACTGAGCGAAAAGCCAATGAAAAGTGCGCGATGGCTCGCGTTTAGACGTAACAATTACCACGCACTTTCGTTCTTTTGAGCGACAATCGTTACATGTAAATGGGCCTTAAGAAACAATGTAGCATTTCTAAACAATTGGACTGAAAAGGGCAAAAGTACAAATTTTGATTGAGATTTACAGTTTTTTTATATAACGTGAGGAGGAAATTGCCTTTAACCCCTTAATGCCAGAGGATGCAAGTTTACGTCCTGGCTACGGGGTACTTAGCGCAACAGGACATAAATGTATGCCCTGCGAGTGGCGTCGGATTAAAAGCTGATCCTGCGCCATCCAGCAGCGAGAGTCGGCTGTTACTGACAGTCGGCTTCTCCCTGCAGCAGGGGTGCATAAGGACAGCGAACCCCGCTGTTAACCTCTTACGTGCGACGATCTATACAGATTGCAGCATGTAAAGCGTTCACAGGGAGGGTGCTCCCTCTGTGACACCATCAGATCCCCTGCGAAGTAATCACAGAAGGCCAATAGGTTGCTGCAACAGGACGCCAGATACTGGCGTTTCGGCTTTCCATTGCCTTTGATCACTATTACCATCGATTAGGCTTTGCAGTATAGGGCTGGGTTCACACAGGGCGAAAATTCCGTGCAGAATTTCGCTACGGCAAATCTGCCTGCGGCTGCTAATCCTGGGATTAGCCCACCATGTGGATGAGATTTGTCAAAAATCTCATCCACACGGGTGGCCGATCAGTCGCGGCAAAGCCAGCATTAGCCAGCATGGATTCCCCGGCCGCAGCATGTCTATTTTTTAGCATGCGGCTAAGCTGCTCCAAAACTTGCGGCTAAGTGCCGTGCATTTTGAAGCTGCGGTTTCCTGTCGGAAACCTTCCAGTTTTTTGCTGCGGCAAAACCGCGAGATTCTGCCCTGTGTGAACCCAGCCTAGAAGTTCTGCAATGCTTTATCATAGCTGCTATGGTTCAAGTCCTCTGGGGGAACATAAAAAGGGTATAAAAATATTTAAAAAGTGTAAAAAAGGCAACAACAAAAAACCCTTTTTTGCTCATTTTCCATTTGGTGTTGATTTTAAACAGTGGAAAAATTTGCAACATTTGGTGCAGAATTTGATGTGGATTTGCATCAGATTTAATACCTTAAACTGAAGGGATGAAGTCTGAATACGTGTAAAAAAATCTGCATGTAATACAGAGCGCAAAAGTGTGTGTGAATGAGCCTTAAACTTCTACAGCAGCTTCATACACCTTACATCGAGGCAGTTCTTGAAGACTATACAGTTCTTTCTGAAGAAGGTAGAGCGGAAGGGTAATGAACTGCTGTACATGATGGTTCATTACTATCATCTCTTTGTACTGATGCTGTTCATAAATGACATATTCCATATGGGGGCGCTATTTTATCATCTGGTCTGTCCTCAGCCAACCGTTTTAGGGGCTTGTTGAACTTTCCATGTGGGACATCTGTGCTGAAGATGCCTCCAGTTGTTTTTGTGGCTTTTCTCAAAGCATTGGTACATTATTTAGGAACAAAAAACCCACATTATTTTGGAAAGGCTTCTTAGTTTATATTAGTGAGTGTGACAAATGTTCCCAGATATCCAGATCCTTGCAGCTAGTACAGAGACAAACCAGTAGAATTAATAAAAAGGTAGAGTAGTAAAAACCTCCTTTTTATTGATACAAAGCGTTGATTATTATGTATGATGATCTGTTTCCCCTTAGTCCTAACTGCAGCACAATATGGGGGTGTTTCTGCCCCTGTGTACTGGGAGAATAGATTGAAGTTTTAATAAGTAAAGAAACTGAAAGTAAATAAATACTGGCCCTCCTTCTTTATTAGAACTAGCTACTTCTAATCTGGTCAATGTCTATTGAACGTGTTCTGGGAGCTCCAAGAGGCTGCTTCGCTAATATACTCTAAAGGCAGCAGGGCATTTTCTGCCCAAGAAATGGCCACATCTTCAGTGGAGTGGGCCTTAAAGGGGTTCTGACATGAGAAAAATTTTTTTTGCTTGCCTTGCCTGGCCAGGACCGATCCTCAGGCATGTCCCCTCCATCCGGCATCTTCTTCTGCAGTTTCTTGAAGCAGAGCTGGTGCGGTCAAAATGACCACTTACTGCTCTGCTCTGTCCGTCAGCCACTTCCGAGGTGAACGGACAGGCCGCCCACAGCAAGCACGTCACAAGCAGTGCTTGCTGTGGGCGGCCCGTCTGTCCTGGCTGAACTCCAAGTTCTGCACGTGCGCAGTGGAGAGGCGGTCCATCCTGGCTCCTGTCAGAGGGCACCTCTCATCTGTGCCTGCGCGCAATCCCGGAGGGGGGGGCCCGTCCTGGCTCGTCGGAGGAAGCTGAAAGCCTGCTGGGAGATGAGCCCGCTGCACAACAACAGAACAAAAAGGTAAGCATTAGGTTTTTATGCTTTAGCACGCCAAAAATCGTGGGGTCCCTGTGTCCATTAGGCAGACCAGGGAACAATGGCTGGTAAAGCATAAAAATCTGATTCGTGTCAGAACCGCTTTAATAAACTCAGAGGGATTTAGCCTTTGAGAAGTGAAAGCAAGTTTAATGGTATTATTGCATTACTAACCCACCTGCTAAGAGTGGGTTTGGAAGCCTTCAAGCCTCTACATCTTGCAGGATAAGGAAAAGGACATTTTCTACTATTCTAATGTCTCTGGATCTATTTAAATAAATTCTAAGACCTCTATATATACGGTAACTAGGGGGTGTCATCCAGCTAAGGTTTGGGAAATACTGGTAATGATATAACTGGATTAATATTTTTAAAGGATGGAACCTTGGAAGTAAGTACCTAAGATAGACTGTATCAGGTAAGAATGTTATATATGGCTTCTCTGAGGATAGAGCTTGAAGCTCCCCTATTCTTTCAGCTGATGTAACAGCCAATAAAAAGGTCACCTTCATGGAAAGGTGGTCACTATGCACTGCCATCTTGCCTTGGAGCTGGGATGCAAGGAAGCACCCAGCTCCAGGACTTCTTGAGTCCTGTGAGAGAACTAGTGTTACGGCACTCTGACCCCCCGAGCGCCAGGTGGGGTGCCCTGATCTTCCCGCACCCCACTGTCCCTGCCTACTTGCCTCGGCCCTGGCTAACCCCAGGCGGACAACTGGACATGGTCTCTGCCTTGGCTAGGGACCAGGCGACTGACAAGATGAAAACTACCTAATGGGGGGACAGAGTGCCGACAGAGGAGGTAGGTGGAAAAGACCAACAGAAAACAGACTGCGCTACAGGCAACTAGAAGGAAACTGACAGACAACTAGGAACTGACTGAGACTAGCAGCAGACAGACTGACTAGATGCAAGCAGAACCAATAACTGGCAGTGAGCTCAGGTCACTGCCAGCCTTTTAACTTGGGGGTGGGGGAGAGCGGGCGGCACCCTACGGGCGGACACGCCCACGCCGCCGCATGCTGGTTGCCCCACGCCGCCGGGAGAGCCCCAACTGCAGAGCTCCGGGACGCCGGAGCCGACACCGGAACGGCGCGCACCGGCCGCGGGACCCAGCGCCGCCCGGCATGGTAACATTACCCCCCCTCTGACGGGGGACCTCCGGGCCCCCGGAAACTCGACCAGGCTTATCCGGAAACCGACTTTCCTGACTCTGCGGGTCTGCCTGTCCTGCTTCCTAGACCTGAGCCTCCTATCTGCCTTAACCGCTAGCTCCATAGCCTCCCTTAAAGACCCGGGAACGGGATGGGAAATTAACAGGTCTTTAACTGCGTCCGAGAGGCCCTGCAGGAAAACGTCTTTCAGAGCGCTATCGTTCCATGCCGTATCCCCTGCATAGCGTCTGAAGTTGGAGCAATAATCCTCCACACAAAACGACCCCTGCTGCAGCGCCAACAACCGCGAAAGCGCCAACCCCGCTCGGTCCGGTTCGTCGAAAATACCCCCGAGTTCCTGAAAAAAGGAGTCCACGGACTGCAGGCAGGAGGAACCCTCGGGGATGGAAAAAGCCCAGGTCTGGGCAGAGCCCCGCAGCAGGGACATTATCAGCCCGACCCCCTGGGCCTTCGACCTGGAAGAACGGGGACGCATCCGAAAAAACAAACGACACGCCTGTTGAAAAACAAAAAACTTGTTCCTCTCCCCAGAAAACACCTCGGGAAAAGGGCACTTGGGTTCTGGGCTGGTTGAGGCGTCGGGCCCCTGCGACACCCCCCGCTACTCCTGGGCCACCATGTGGGCGGATAAATCCTGGATCACAGGCACCAGGGCCTGCAGCTGGTTTGCGAGGGAACTGATCGCCTCCATGACAAAACAGTTTTTAAGGGCTAGTTATTATGTTACGGCACTCTGACCCCCCGAGCGCCAGGTGGGGTGCCCTGATCTTCCCGCACCCCACTGTCCCTGCCTACTTGCCTCGGCCCTGGCTAACCCCAGGCGGACAACTGGACGGCGGTCCGTGCCCTGGCTAGGGACCAGGCGACTGACAAGATGAAAACTACCTAATGGGGGGGACAGAGTGCCGACAGAGGAGGTAGGTGGAAAAGACCAACAGAAAACACTGCGCTACAGGCAACTAGAAGGAAACTGACAGATAACTAGGGACTGACTGAGACTAGCAGCAGACAGACTGACTAGATGCAAGCAGAACCAATAACTGGCAGTGAGCTCAGGTCACTGCCAGCCTTTTAACTTCAAGCCTCCGCCCAGGGGCGGAGAGTGGGAGGAGCCGACTCTCCCACTGTTGCATAAGGAAGGTGGGGGAGAGCGGGCGGCACCCTACGGGCGGACACGCCCATGCCGCCGGGAGAGCCCCGACTGCAGCGCTCCGGGACGCCGGAGCCGACACCGGAACGGCGCGCGCTGGCCGCGGGACCCAGCGCCGCCCTGCATGGTAACAACTAGTGCACGCCAACGCAGGTCACTAGTGACAGCATCCAGCTGCACCAGCAGGAAGCCACGAAAGTCTATGGGGTCTTGGCCAATCAGATAGGAGATGCTGTCAGGCAGTAATAAGCAATGTGGTTGTGAATCCAATGCAGGAGTGAGATAAAACACTTCCTAGAAGCAGCAGCAGAATCTGGGTTTTTCTGTAGCTGCTTTCACTTCTCCTCCCCTCTCCTTAGGCTCTTATGAAGAGAATGTGAGCTGATTCATCTTGTCTAAAGGATGAAAATGGACATATGGCCATGTAGTTCAGCCTATTTCCCCCTTCCACCCCAAGGTTGATCCAGAGGAAGGCAACCCCTCCCCCCAAAAGACGAGGTAGAAGCAATATTGTTACAGTCAAGAAAGGCCCCTGTTATACTCTTTTTCATAGTCTCACTGCTCTTACAGTAAAGAACCCCCTTCTATGTAAAAAATCTTCTTTCCTCTAGATGTAGAGTCACAGTCCTGGGTATAAGCAGACGATGGGAGAGATCTTTGTATTGTCCCCCGATATATTTATACATAGTTATTAGGTCGCACCTAAGACCTTTTTTTTTTCTAAACTAAACAACCCAAATTTTGAGAACCTCTTCGGTTATTGTACTCCGCCCATTCCATCTATTAACTTAGTTGCCTGTTTTTGAACTTGTGCAAGCTCTGATATATCCTTATTACCACTGCCCAAAATTGTACACAATATTCCATCTGTGGTCGGTGATTTGTAAAGAGCAAGAACCTAGTTCTTTTCATGTGCCCTTTTACCTTTTTTAAGGGCTCCTGTCCACGGGCAAATTTTCACTGCGTTCCCCACAGCGATAATCCGGCCACGGGAAACACAGTAAACGCTTTCCAAGCGTTGCTATGGAAAGCAAACACCCCCCCCCCATCCACGAGTGGAGAATCATTGCAATTCTCTGCTCGCGGCTGGCAATTCGCAGCATGCTGCAAATTGCCACAATTCTCCGCGGTGAGCCTTTCTGTCAGATAGGCTGACAGCGGAGATCCGGCTCCCGGCTCCTGCTCCTGAGCGGAGGCTCCCTCGGCGGTGATTCGCTGTGGGTTTTCGCAATGCCCGTGGACAGGTAGCCTAAGGCACCTTGTGATCCTATTTACTTTGACAGCAGCTGCCTGACACTGGTTGCTTCAGTTAAGTTTTACGATTAATTAAAATCCCCAAGTCCTTTTTCATGTCAGTTTTACCCCATGTTTTTCCATCTTGTGCTATTTACTTTACATAGTATTGTATTATTTACAGATATTAATAGGCACAGTATCAAACGCCTTTAAAAAAATTAAGATATACTAGATCCAATGACTCTTTCCGGTCCAAACTGGAACTTACCTCCTTGCAGAAGCTGATCAGATTGGTTTGACAGGAGCGATCCCTCATAAACCCTGTAATCCCTCTGTGAACCCTTTACTATGTAGATTGCGGCAGGGAAGGAGTTAACAGCGGGGGTCGCTGTCCCGATGCATCCTCGCTGGTGAAGTGGGAGGCTGGTTATCAATGACAGCCGTCTCCCACTGCCGGATAGTGCGGGATCTCTTCTGATCTCGTGCGGGATCTCTTCTGATCTCGTGCTATCCACAGGACGGGACTGTATCTCCTGTTGCGTTAAGTACACCTCTGCCAGGACGTACATTTACGTCCTGTGGCGTTAGGGGGTTAAAGAGACTCTGTCAGCTACTTTAGCCATATAAGCTAAGCTTATGGGTTGAAAGTAGGTGATCGCTAAGTTCAGAGATGTAAGTGTTCTACTTACCTCCCCTGTTGTCTCCCCACCATCTTCCCCCATTGTGAGCACTGAAAGCTGACGCTTAGTGCTACTGCTAAGTAGACTGACAATTCTAATAGTATATTGTTATACTTAGCTATCAATGCTGACATCGGGGGAACTACGGGAGAGGTAAGTATAACACTTACATCCTCGGACTCAGTGGGTCAACTACTTTCATCCCAAAAGCTTAACGTATACGGCTAAAAGTAGGTAACTGGAAAGTAGGTCAATGGAGAGGGGCGGGGGGAGCGAGAGAAATCTTCTGCAGCCGCCCCGCCCCCCTGCTGGCCGCTCTGTGAGTGAGCCAGCGCTACTAGCTCCCGTGCAGGAGCATGGGAGCGCGGGGATACAGGGACGAGTGTCAGGCATCGTTTGCCCGACATTTGTCCCGTCTCAATGGACCTTTATTATCAGCCATTTGTTTGCAAAGACGATGGAACACTACTATACACAGTAGCCAGTAAAGTCCAAGAAGGAATAATACGACTATTATATGATTGCTGTATTTGGCTTATTGTTAATATTATGGCTGAAATCTGAACACTACTGAAAGGTACAATTCTAAACAGATGTGAGCTAAACAGGGAGCAGTAGGAAATAACTGTAGAATGGAGTGTATAGTAATGAAGCTCATGCATAAACATCAGTTACTAGAATGCCAACCAGATAAGTGTCTGCTTCAAATAACCTTGATACTATTATTCACAATACTGAGTTTCTCTAGTTAATATTCCTGAATCTTATCATGGGATCACTGAATTATTTTAGCTAGAATGTCACTGGTTCTTGATAGTTATCTGACAGCGGCCAACACAATTTGCATAAATCAGTAGTGCAAGTGAATTATTGCAATTTTGGAATATATCTTATTAGAGAGAAAAACCTTTTCTGCACTTTTGAGCCAGCCCTTCTCCACCCTGACTTATACTGATCATTCACTCTGTAAGGGCTTAGTCACACGGGCGCCCGTGTTACTGCAGGTAGCAGATGGCCGCACTTCAGGACGGCCGTCTGCAGCGCCGGAAGAAAGAACACGGGACCGACTTCATTGCTGGTCATGTGTTCTTTCTTCAGTGCTGCGGGGAGTCGTCCGTCCTGAAGTACGGCCGTCTTCTTCCTGCAGTAAGGGCTCCCACACACTTGCGTTTGCGTTTTTTGTTAACGCGATTGTCAATGGGACTTTCTAATGTTAAAAACGCAACGCAACACAATGCACCAAAAACGCAAGTTGCGTTGCGTTTTTAACATTAGAAAGTCTCATTGACAATCGCGTTAACAAAAAACGCAAACACAAGTGTGTGGGAGCCCTAAGGGCTCAGTCACACAGGCGCATCGGCGTCCGTGTACAGGTGCCGATGCGCCCGTGTGACTAAGCCCCAATACTGTTAAAATCATAGTTCTTACCTTTCTTTACACTGAATGATCACTGCATAAGGCCGGCTGCACATGGCCGTGACGGGCTCCGCCGCGGAATTCCACGGCGGAGCCCGTCACGGCGCCCCAGAGACCCCAATACGTACCTTCGGATCCGGAGTCTTCCGTCCCGCATAACGCTTCGGCGCGCATGCGCCGCAGCGTCATGTGACGTGCCGGCCGCGTCATATGACACGCCCACAGCGTCATGTGACACGCTGGCTGCGTCATATGACGCGGTTGGCGGGGAAGCGGTATCCCGCTATCTTCCACTGTACTACAGCGGGAAATAGCGTGACGGACGGGCTTCCATTTACTGCAATGGAAGCCGTCCGCACGTACACCCGCGGCAAATAGAGCATGCCGCAGGTGAGGACGGGTGATTTCACGGTGCAGAATTCCGCCCCGTGAGCATTGAGCTATTAGGTTCAATGGAACCTAATAGCTGCGGGCAACGCGGCGGAAATCCGTCCTCGGGAAGGAGCCCTAAGGAACACTTATTTAATAACAGACTAGTCCATCGTTTTGCGCGATCATGACTTTCAGATGTCATGACAAACCTTTTCCATACTTAATTTGACCCATACTCACTGCAGCAGCTCCGTCAGTTGGTGCACATTTTGCGGATAGGTGGATGCAGATTCCACAGCCCTCTCCAGCACATGTCAAACATGTTCAATAAGGTTACAGTCTAGTAAGTTTGGGGGCCAAGGCAGTGTGGAGAATTCATTGTCATGTACCCCTAAACACTCCCTAGTGATCTGATCTCGATGACACAGTGCATTGATCTATTAAAAGATGGTACTGAGGTCAGGTAATGCTTCCTAAAGATATGGGTGCAGGTGTTCAGCTAATAAGTCCCTGTAACATTCACTATTCAAGGATTGTGGTATGATAACCATATAGGTCCTAGGCCATGCCAGTAAAAAAGTCCGCAGAGCTTGAAACTTCCACTGCTGGCCTGTTGAACCCCAACGGTGTACCCATGGGATACAGCTACATGCTGTTTACGTTGGATGCTGACCCATCCATACTTATTGTTCAGCAGAAAATGGGATTTGTCACTCCAGATGACCTTCTGCCATATGTCCAAGGTCCATGGACATCTTTCCTCTGCCCATGTGAGGTGTCATTGGTGATGACGTTGGGTCATCAGGTCACTCTTGTCGATCTTCAGCTATTGTACTCTGCATGGTCATTGTGGAAATTTTGACTACCGTCACCACTGTTATACTGCTGGATCAGTTGATTCACTCTGCATGTTGTTGCTGTAATTCTAGACTCACCATCTGATGCCCTCGCCTGCAGGATCGCCTCCATCTTCTGTCAGATGGTTGTTCATGGCTCACTCTTGATGTCGTGGTTCAGGAATGGCCAAGAAGTGTGGCTGTTTCAGAAAAACTGGTACAGCACCTCAAGTCACCAAAAATCTGCGAGTACTCAAAGTCACCACGGTTACCGATGACTGCCAAATGTTGCCTTCTTCTGCACAGAGGAGAGGTCAGCACATTGTCTGAGAGTACATCCCAATGCAACAATCACGTGTTAAGGCTGATTTAAACACAGTGAGAATCGCTCAAAAGAGTCCTTTGAGCGATTCTCGTTGTGTCTAAATGCACTGATATCATGCAGTTTTCGTGCATGAGTCGTTGATTGTCACCTCAAGTTTTCTGGAATTGAGCAATCAGCTGTTATCAGCGGAACAGGCTGTTATTACAGGGGTATTTCTATTGAAATACTGTGGTATGATCTCTAGAGGACTCTGTACACAAGGCATTCCAGAAATATTAATGAACTGAAACACATTTGCAAGGAGGTATGTTCTGAAATCCCTCTTCAATGTTTTGCAAATCTGATTTGCAGCTAAAGGAAACTTTAGGTGGAGGTGATTGCTGCTAAGTGCATCTACAGGGTAGTACATTCAAGGGTTCACAAACTTACTTTTTTCCCCTTGCACTGTGGATGTTTACTCAATATGCTTAATAAAAGCCATGTTTGTGTGTTATTAGTTTAGCTAGATTGAGTTTGTGTATTATTGTGGCTTAGATAAGAATCAGACCACATTTTACTAGTAATCAGTGTAGGAATTCAAGTAATTCCATCCAGATTCACTTATTTTTATTCTTGCAATTGTATAGGGACATATTTGAATATTAAAGAGCTGTCTGTATCTTATATCCTGTCATGCCAGGGTTAGATAGTCGGTATGGATGCAGGCTGATATGTGATACACAATTTAAGGCCTCATGTTCATGGACGGGTTGGATTCCATACCGAGAATCCCACACAAAATCCAGCCCTGCCTATGGCAGCTAAGTCCTATTTACCCTTCTCCCTGTCAGCGGTGTACATGCAGATCCCTCCACTTCCGGGTTTGCTATACTGTGCATGGTCCTCACAGCTCGCTGTTAGATATGCGCAGTACAGTTTTTTGTTTTTTTTTTAAGTCTCCTGCTTTCTTGTGGAATCCGTGGCAGGTCTGCAGTGTCAGCTGTAAGTGTGCCACGGATCGGACAGCTTCCTTTGACTTCTGCAGAAAAATGGAGCATGCTGCGATTTGTTTTCCTAACCAAAAGGTCCGCCAAACAAATCTGAATGCTTAAATTAATTTGCAGACGCCCATGTTTTCCCATGGACGCTTGATTTGCGGATCTTCTGTGCGGGCTCCACAAATCAAACCCACCCATGGACCTTGGGTCTAAGTAATACAGAAGTGTTTTCTACCTAGCCACTGCTTAGATAAATGCTAAATCATGGACCCACCAGTTGTCAGAATAGGGTCAGCTTAGCTGTTTCCGTCCGTGCCATAGCCTTCAAACACAACTGCAAGGCACATGCATGTTTCATCCAAACTCCTAGGTCTTGCATTCTTGGTTGGGAGTCCAGTAAGGTTGTAAATCGATCATAAAGCAATAACAGATACTTGTGATATTACAAAACTGCATAAAATAGGACAACTCCTTTTAACTAAATATGCCACAAACCTAAATTAAACCATTTTGTTTTTATGGGAAATGGCACAGACATCAGTTTTTGAGTTGCAGGAATATGAGTTCTCTGGCCACATTCTATGTCTCATGGTGCTGTTAGGACCTCCGTGCCTGTGTTTATGTACAGGCTGCAGTTCTGCTTGGTTTATGGGACGCCATAGGCACTGCAGACAATGAGAGAGCTTGGCCATCAAGCGCTAAGCTCGGTCATTGGCTGCAGTGCCTGTGGCGTCCCATACAGAGAGGCTGGGTTAGCCTGTAAACATAATGTCAGATTGGAGACATGGGACACAGTGACAGCGAGGAGGTGAGTATATGCCTATTTATTTTACTGCATGGGGGGCTGGTTGTACAGAAATGGTAGAACTCTGAATACTCTTTTAACACTTAACAGTACAATACATAAGGATGGGGTTTCCAAAACCCTGTCCACAAGTATCAAGATTTTTACTGCATGCTGCAGACTTGTTATGTTGTGGAATTGGTGCAGATCTTCCCTGCAGATTTCACTCTTTGCAACCTAAAGGCTGAAATCTGCAGCAAAATTATACAAAACCACATAGACTACGAAGCGTAGAGTAAAATCTGTGCATTTGCTCACCAAAACCTTGGAGAAGGCCTGTGCATAGTATACTGCTGCTTTCCTGGTGTGAATGATCAGGCAAGATTGCACAGGTTCTCCGTGTTCTTGTCTTGTCATGGTTTGGTCATGCCTGTTCCGTGCTGTTTGCCACAAAGTCTTCTTCACGCACATTTTCCAAGTTGAAACATCTGCAGGCAGTATGTTATAGTCATACATAAATTAGGCTGACTAAGAAAAAATCTGTGACAATGGCCAACAAGCTCAGCAGTACCAAATGAGCACTATGAAGTATTTGAAGCAGATGTATCTTCTCCAAAATTGGCACTGAGGATTTTGGCATGGAAATGCTGTGTTGTCATCCGCTTGGATGCACAGCGAAGAAGAATTAAAGTCCTAAAGTCTTCCTATTTTATTTTAGTGCTTTGTACATATATACAGAATAGACCTCATCTTTGGAGGACATGGTTGGGTAAACGTCCAAAGAGTCTGCTAGAGCGAATAAATGATTCTTATTCAGGGCTCTTTCACGTGGGATGGAATAGGCCGCAGGATGCAGCGTAGACATGGATTTTGTCAATTAGTGTGGATGTTGTTGTGATTTTAACTGCGGAATGCATTGTGCAGAATGTCTTGCGACACTTCCTGCGGTTTTTTTTTCCAACAGACCTTTTTAGTTGCGGAGTTATATCTCCCGTGTGTTAGAAATCTGCAACAGCAATTCACAAGACGTCCTTCATTCTGCACTAGAAAGCTTTTCAATTATGGAATTTAATCTTGCAGTTTTGAAGTAAAGACCTGAGATGCAGAGAGGTCTGGCATGGACTAATTCCATCCCATGTGAAAGCACCCTCATAGTCCATGTGGTGGTGAGTGAGTAGCTTCTAATATTCTACAGAGCATGTTCCCATAAATTCCCATTTATTTAAAAATATTTTGCCACTATATAGATTGTTGGGGAACAGAACAGACTGCTGTGCAATAAATCTTAGTCTGCCTGCATATGGCAGAGCTGGATTCCGCATGCGGAATCTGGCCCTGGGAGCAGCGGCGTCCACACTTACCTGCTTACTTTGATTGTCATCTGTACTGGAGGGCCCGCAGATTGGACAACTTGCATTGACTTCAATGGAAGCCGTCCACAAGGAATCTGCGGAAAAATGGAGCATGCTGCAATTTTTATTTACCTCCATATGTGGGAACCGCAATTGGTTTCTGCATGTGTGCTGGAAGAATTGATTTCCCATAGCATTCTATGGGCACTATTTGCTGTGAATCCGTGGTGTGGACGCCAACCAGCAAATATCCATCCATCGGCAGGAGCCCTAAGAGCCTCATTTACCTTTGTCAGATGCTTAGTTTGTGGTCCTAAGGCCCTGTTAAAATTCAATTTGTAATGCAGGTTAATGTCTACTCCGGTAAAGCTTTTAACCTATACTGTATGTGGTCACAGGGGTCCATTAGCCACACAGAGGCCCCGAAAAGATTGTGCTTTTGTCCGCTGGCCGTCTTCGCTAAAATAAATGTCAGGAAGCTTCAGTGCTGTACCTCTCCATATATGAACAGCTTCTTCTCTTCACTTCTTGCCTATAGAATATGGGGATATGTAGATTACTCACAAGCTGCTAGAACATGTGTTGTGCCTAGCTATGGGGCGTGGATTATGGGCTGCTCTATACATGGCGAGTTGTGTGAGATGCTCAGGGTGCGGGACAAGATACAGCCCAAATTGATTTCTGGGGCATGAGTAAAGCTTCATGGACGTGATGAGGTAGTGGTCAGGAACAGTATATACTCCTTTGCTGGTAATGGTGGTGGCGAGGTAGATGGTTCAAATACAAAGACTTGCTTCACCAAAAACCTATCATAATGTGAAAGAGCCTAATGGAATTCTCAGATCCAGTTCTTGCTGAGAGGCAGATGGCTCAGAAGCCATGTCACAGAGGCAGCAGGGAACTTAGACCAGGCTTTACTTGTCAAACTACTAACAACCATGTTTTATATATGGCAGGTCCTACAGAGTATATAAAACACAGAGTCTGACCAACAGAAGAAGAACAAAGTTGGGGTTCTTGGAAGGGGAGGACAAAAATAACAAAATGAGAATGCAACTAAGCCATTATCTCAGACACAGCTTGGCGGTCCTGACAGAAGACACGGACCTATTTGCTCTATTTGCCGCGGGTGTACGCGCAAACGGCTTCCATTGCAGTCAATGGAAGCCGTCCGTTCACGCTATCTCCCGCTGTAGCACAGCGGAAGATAGCGTGAAAACGCTCCCCCGCCTACCGCCGCCGCGTCATATGACGCGACCAGCACGTCACATGACACGGCCGGCCACGTCATATGACGCGGTGGGCGTGTCATATGATGTGGTGGGCGTGTCAAATGACGCGGCGGCGGTGGGCGGGGAAGCGTCATGCGGGACCCAGAACTCCGGATCCGCTGGTAAGTATGGGGTCTCTGGGGGGCGCCGTGACGGGCTTTGCCGCACAATATTCCGCGGCGGAGCCCGTCACGGCCGTGTGCAGCCGGCCTAAGGCTATGTTCCAACAGGGCCTAAATACTGTGGACTTTCCTCATGGAAAATTGGCAGCATTCACAGTACAAGCCATGTGGATGAAAATTTAACAAGTCTCATTCAAATAGTGCATAACAAATTGCACAGAATTGACACTTGCTGCGGTTTTTAATCCACAGCATGTCCATTTATGCTGTGTATTTCACCTCTTCAAATTAGGAGTTTAAAATCTGAATCAAAATCGGCACCAAAATTCAAACTTAAAGGGGTTGTCCCGCGCCGAAACGGGTTTTTTATTTTTTTTTTAACCCCCCCCCCCCCCCCCCCCCCCGTTCGGCGCGAGACAACCCCGATGCAGGGGTTAAAAAAAACAAACGGAGAGTGCTTACCTGAATCCCGGCGGTCCGGCGTCTTCATACTTACCTGCTGAAGATGGCCGCCGGGGTCTGCTCCCTCCGTGGACCGCAGCTCTTCTGTGCGGTCCATTGCCGATTCCAGCCTCCTGATTGGCTGGAATCGGCACGTGACGGGGCGGAGCTACACGGAGCCGGCATTCTGCACGAGCGGCTCCATTGAAGAGAGCAGAAGACCCGGACTGCGCAAGCGCGGCTAATTTGGCCATCGGAGGGCGAAAATTAGTCGGCTCCATGGAGACGAGGACGCCAGCAACGGAGCAGGTAAGTAAAAAACTTTTTATAACTTCTGTATGGCTCATAATTAATGCACAATGTACATTACAAAGTGCATTAATATGGCCATACAGAAGTGTATAGACCCACTTGCTGCCGCGGGACAACCCCTTTAAAATCCACATGTAAGATATGAGTTATGTGGAACATACGTTACGTGTGCACATAGCCTCAGGCCTCTCTCACACAGGCACTTTTTAGTTTCATAAGGTTTTTATTGAGATAGCAAAAACTGAAGTGGATGCCATTCAGTGACAATTTTCCCCATGCAGGGGACATACAAAGCAAGTGAAAGATAAAAGCAAATAAAGATAACCTTTTTTTTTTACTTAGAGTAAAAATCTTGTCATAGATTTTCTCACAGTTTATTAAAAATTATACATTTTGCTAATTTGAATCAGAATTTTGAACTAAAACCATAAAACTTATTCAGCTTTACCATTAGGTCATTCTATTTCTCACTCTCTGTACAATCGCAGCAAATTCAAGGATATAGATTCAACAATATATAAACAATGGGATCGCTCTAGGTTGAAAGCAGGCTATTTAGACACAATGATTTTCGCTCAAAAATCCCTCAAAACCATCTTTTGAGCGATAATCGTTGTAGTTTTCGTTAAGCCGTCGCTGAAAGATTAGCGATCAGTTATCAGGGATTCACAGCGGGATACAGCTGATACTATTGTTTCAGCTGTATCCCGCTCCGTGGAGAAAGGCTGGGTATGAAGAACAGAGCGGTCCAGCTGTGTTCTCCATACCCTGCTCTGAGCGCTCTGCTGTATAACAGACGGGCGCTCCAAGCGGGAAACAGCTGGATGCAGAAGGCAAGCAGCTCCGCTTGTTTTCTGTATCCTCTGCTCAGAGCACTCATCTTTATAACAGCTGGGTGCTCTGAGCAGGGAACAACTGGATGCAAAAGGCAGGCGCCCTTGCTTGTCTTCTGCATCCTCCACTTGGAGTGCAAAATGATCGCTCCACGTTTGAGCGATCACTTTGTGCTGTAAAGCACACAATGATTATCGCTTAAAAATCGGTCAAAAGATCGTTAATCATTGTATCTAAACCAGGCTTAAATCCTGTAATACCAGGTCAATCCATATTCCCCATATTACGCCAAACTTTTCTAGCGTGTCAGACTGCATGGTGTGTAGCCTTTTTAAATAGAGCAATTTGTGAAATCCTATTCATCACCTCCGTAAAGGACAGGACATAGGCGCTTCTTGTCATGATTAACGCGGTGTTTTGAATGCCGCATTGATCGCGGTATAAGGCTCCCATTAAAATTGAATTGGGCTTTGCAGACATTCATTTGATTGTGGTGCTTTCCAGCGCTGTCTGCTCTATATTTGTCTGTTTAGCGCACCTCATCACCCATCACAATGATGGGCTGCGCTAAAACATGCTGTCGGTCGCAGGCAGCTGCGGCTGAAAGTTAAAGTAAAATTGCGGTAAAGTTCCACATTCATGTGTGAGTGGCCTAACAGTTCTTACATAGGTTTCATTAGAGACTGTGATGATGGTGGTACCTTCCTGTTGTTGACTGATAACAGCTAGTTACATATATATCTCAAGCTCTCTCCTTCCTTATCTCTTGTAGCGAGACTCTATCCTCCACAGAAACCCTAGTCAAAGTACTAACAACCACTTGTCCGTGGGTGAGTGAAATACATGCTCCGCCCCTCATCACATGATGCTTCACTTTATTAAAAACCCGCAGAGCCAGACGCATATATCTATATTCCAAAACACTTCTGCTTGATTCACAATCTGATTGGTTGTTTGGGTTGGCGGATTCACAATTCCGGCAACCTGATTGGTTGTTTGGGTTGGCGGATTCACAATTCCAGCAACCTGATTGGTTGTTTGCGTTGGCTGATTCACAGTGATTGGTTGTTTGGATTGAATCAAGCAAAAGTGTTGTGGAATATAAATATATGCGAGCCGGACAGCAGCAGTGTGTTTCCAGCACCTGTGGTGATGTCACAGTCATGTGATGAGTCACCTGTGTGGGAGGAGTCCGGGGGTTACGCGATCAGTATGTGTAGGACTCTGCTGTGTCAATTCTGATACCTGGTGTATGGGATGAAGAATGTATATAGCAGAGCTGTGTGTGTGTGTGTGTGTGTGAGACGCACAAGTGTAGCATAGCCGTGTGTGTGTGTGTGTGTGTGTGTGTGTGAGAGAGAGACGCGCTTGCGCGCGTAGCAGAGCCATGCGTGCCTAGTAGAGCTATCGATTATCTATCAAACGCCCTAGAGGCGCAATGACGGTGATGTCATCACAGGTCCTAAAACTATATTATATTAGTGTATATATACTAGTATTAGTATATATTATATTAGTAAGTGGTGCATTGCACCACCAGAAACACTGGTACTATAATTTCCTAGTTACTAGTTTCATTCAGATTCATTCTGCGGTGACATTCCTCTCTCCACCTGCAGACTGATGATACACAGCGTCCCACTCACCTGCTCCACTCTAGCACCATAAACAATGCACTTTTGCTCCCGTTCAGGTCCAGCCCTTTGTAAGGCCACTGGTGCAAGCTCAGCTATTCCCTTCAGCGAGGGGATCTTTCTGTTCACTCTAGGCCATAAACAGACAACTATCGGAGCGTCAACTGCTGCCATGATTTTCAACTGCATATCTCTACACGTCACATCATGACCCCAAACTACATCCATGGCACATGTTGCTGGCCCTTCCTCAGCAGAGGAATGTGTAGACTGTGACTTGTAGGCATTAGGGCCATTTGTCGCAGTGCCAAGCCATTTGACTCAAGGGGAAAATACCACAGATGGTGTAACTAGAAAGACTGACCCAGCGCTATATCTCAATACTTGTGTCCTATATTAAAATAACAGCTACATACTTGAATAGGAAGACATGGATGTGCTACAGGATGGTATGACGCAGCAGCCCTGGAACGTGGATTTCAACTGTGTTGTGGCCCCTGTAGGAGACATAGAGTTCTTACCCTCTCCAATTAAAGAGTTGAAGAGTAGCCTATATGAAGCAGAAATCCGCTTTCTGTATCTCCAAGTTCTGTGGCATTACATAGCCAGAGTTTTATGTGGGGGTTTATATTGTGGCTGTAAATCCTGGAACCCACGTGATTCTTCCGATGCAAACCTAGAGCACCATGAGGCTCTGCCCGAGGTTCAGGGACCACAACCTCTACTTGTTTAACACTGGCCTCTGCTCTAATGCAGATGCTTACAATGTACATCATGTGCTCCGTTCAGTGTTTGGTACTGCAAACAGTAAGTAAGCTGCATATAACCTCTGTGAACTGTTAAAAGAAAAAATATTTAAAAGACCTTTCCATTTACAACAGTTCACGGGGGTTATCTGGGCTGGTGATTCCGACAGCCGGTGACACCCTCCCCCCCCCCCCCCCCCTTCCCCGTATCTGTGGTTTCTGCATTGTGTATGACTGCAGCGACTTGCCATCTGTCGTGCCCAGTCCATTTTTTTTCCTCAATATTTGTGTTTACCACACTGTCATTTACCGATGACACGTGGGTCCACATCCCGTACTTCAATAGAGGCTATCTGCATGGAGTCTGCAGCAACATAGAGCATGTTGCGATTTTTCTTCCACTTGTGGATACGAATTAGGTATTCCACGAGTGTGGGCTAAAAACCAAAAGTACAAGCCTTTCAATCTGTGTGATTTTCTGCAAACACCGCTCACGGATTCCGAAATAGGAATCCAGTCTTGCGAAGCCAGCCGTAGGCTAACTTCACATGGGCGAGCGCTGTATGGGGCTGTGAATCCTGCCACCATATCACACTCGCCACCCGTGTGAAATCCCCATGGATGTGAGGTGTTTTAATGTGAAAACAGCATTTTATCACCTCCGGGATGAAGGAAATCCCCCGGCGCAGCTGTTACAGCCACGACAGAGGATCCGCAGAATTCTTCCACTGCTTTCAGTGGAGCTGGCGCTGCCACCGCCGGCCCCATTGGAGACGTTGGAGCTGCAATGTGAGATCACGAAGCTAGGTAGAACATGCTGTGATTTGTTTTCCTGCATGGCACAGCGCATCGCTGCAAGAAACGTTGCTAATGTATGACCCCATTCAAAAGAATGGGGTTCATATTTGTGCATCTCAAAATCTTGCGCAATTTTCTTGGCTGTGTGAAAATGATTTTTAGTATCAAACACTGAATGGAGCACATGATGCAATTTTTTGGCTATAGTGTTTATATATAGTGTATGCATATTATATATGTGTGCAGGTAAATAGTAAGTACAGTTAAAAAGAATTTGCCAAGAGAGGACACTTGAACTTAAAGTTGCTATTTGGAGAAGGTTTTCAGCCACAGTCCTATTAATGGATGAAGTAATTCTTCTACTGCGGTTGGGTGGCATGGAGATAATAAATGAAGACTAGTTAAGAAAGCAGCTTTGTACATTGCTTGTTAATACAAGTGTATTACCCGTAATATTACCGTACCCCAGAGAATGGCAGCCGGGAAGTAATGTAAGAACATGTGCCAGGCTGAGCGCACGTTCCTCCGCACATGCAGGTGTGTCTCCAGACACCGCTCACTGACTCACTGCTGGGGAGATGCTGACAGCCAGAATTAGTGTTGTCAAAATCTGCTGCAATTTCCTTTATGGCCTCAGGAGGTAGTTTTAAAATGGGTTTCTTTTGTTGCAAGTAAGTAATTTCATTGCCCTCGTCTTCGACTATGAAAAGAGTATTTCAACTTTTTATTGTGTTCAGTTGCAAAATACAGCAGGTGATGTAAATGTAGTTTCATGGGGTTACGCTGTGACTCCTGACAGAATGTAGAAAGTAACAAAGGTTGCTGTTCTTTTTAATTGGTTGTAGTGTAGGTAGGTGGATGGATGGTTGCTGGCCTGATGTTGTCATTAGGATATCTACAAGCTCAAAGCTTCCATTGCAGCAATGAACCCTGGGCAATTAGTTCTAGTCCACCCATGAGCACCATGTCAAAATGTCAATCTAATCTAATATTGCAGTATTTCTTTGCACTGCTTCTGTTGTGTATTTTATCCCAAAGTGGATGTCACTGCAAGCAATCAAAAATTTTCATTAGGCAAATCCTTGACCCTTTCCTGTAGCAGACGTTCTTCACCTTTTCATTGAAGGTTTTTCATTTTTCACTTTCCAAAAGCTGCAACTTTTGATTTTTCCAAGAACATAGCCATATGAGGGTTTGTTTTTGTAGGGCAAATTGTATTTTTTTTTATTGCCAAGATTTAACTCTTTGCATTCAATTTCCCTGCCACCCGCACATTTCCCAGCTCTTATTTATTTTGGGTAGGAAAGCACATTGTAGATTCGTTGGAATTAGGGCTTATTCACATGAGCGTATATCGGCCAGCCTTTTCATGGCCAGCCGATATACACTTCCATCTAAGCAGTTCCTTCCCTCCCCTCACTGACTCTCTGCTTCTCTCCTCCCCTCTGAGCGGTTTGCAATGGGAGTGGGCGGGATCGGGGTGGAGCTAAGCTCCACCTCTGTCCTGCCCCCTCCTATTGCAAATGCCAGAGTGGAGGAGAGAGGCAGAGAGCTGGTGAGTGGGAGGGAAGGAACTGCTTAGATGGAAGTGTATATCGGCTGGCTGTGAAAACTCCGTCCGATCTATGCTTGTGTAAATAAGCTCTGCTGGCCGGACAAGGACAGGTGGGTGGAGATAAGCTCTGCCCCCTCCCATTGCTGGCTGCCGACAAGGGGTGGAGAGTGGGCAGGAGCATAGCACACTAACTCCTGCTCCGTCCCCCCCCCCCTTCCCCCTCATTCCTTTGCAGAAAGCCGGCGATGGGGAGGGAAGGGGGAGACACCTTAGCAGAGCTAAACTGTTTTCCCCCGCTCAACGGCATTGTGGGCTCGACGTATATGCGCCCGTGTAAATAATTCCTGAGTCCAATGTTGGACATGGGCCAACATATGTTTCTAACAGTATGCAGGACAGTGCTCCGATGTTGGAGGCTGTGCTGCATATGTATGTTAAGGGTAAGAGTGCCTTAACACATGACGAATGAAGTGCAGAACTGCTGCAGTTGAATTCCTTTTGCATTTCTACAGATGGGCAGTTAAGAAGCTTTGTGGAATTGGCTGCTTTTTATGTTGCAGATAGTTGTATTTGTATGTACGGATGTTCTGCTGCAGAGTTTGCGTTGCGTTTTGTGATGTGGTAGTTCCTGCACGGAATCCATACTGGAAAACCTTTATTTTCAAACATCAACAAGCGTAGATTTTAAAGCACAACAGTGAAAACACTTTTAACAACTGCAACACTGGCGTAACTATGGGGGATGCAGGGGATGCGGTTGCACCCGGGCCCAGGAGCCTTAGGGGGCCCATAAGGCCTCTCTTCTCCATATAGGGATTCCTGTACTATGAATAAAGCATTATAGTTGGGGGCCCTGTTACAGGTTTTGCATTGTGGCCCATGATCTTTAAGTTACACCTCTGTGTTAAGGAGTTAAGAGAAATTGGGGGGGACCCAAGATAAACTTTTGTACCCGGGCCCATGAGCCTTTAGATACGCCCCTGATCTGCAACAAACTGTATTTGCAGATTTTGGGTGCAGATTTTATGTTACCCATTGAACTCTATGGAGACAATCTGCAGCACTTTCCACAATATAAATAGACATGCTGCAGATTTCAAAACCGCAGCGTTTTTCTAATTTCATGCTTTTCCACAACAACAAAAAATCTGCAACGTGTGCTGTAAACTCTGCAGAATGCCCTTAAAGGGGTGGTCTCGCGAAACCAAGTGGGGTTATACACTTCCGTATGGCCATATTAATGCACTTTGTAATGTACATCGTGCATTAAATATGAGCCATACAGAAGTTATTCCACTTACCTGCTCCGTTGCTAGCGTCCTCGTCTCCATGGTTCCGTCTAAATTCGCTGGCAGCTTGCTTTTTTAGACGCGCTTGCGCAGTCCGGTCTTCTCCTTCCAGCACGAGCCGCTTCAGTGTGCTCCCCGCTACAGCTCTTCTGCGCATGCGCAGACAAGCTGTCACTGCTCGGGAGCGCGCTGGAGCGGCCATTCTGTACCTTCCTCTGTTAGAGGAAGGTGCAGAAACTGGAGCTGCCCAGCGGAGAAGCCCAGCCCAGCAGAGAAGCCCAGCCCAGCAGCCCCGAGAAGCCGCCCAGGTAAGTGATGGGTCGGGGGGTGATCTTGACTAACAGGTGAAGGTCCCGGGCCACAGCGGTAGGCCCCGGAGCCCAGCGCTGGGCTCCGGGGCCTTCACCTGGGCTCCGGGGCCTTCACCTGGGCTCCGGGGCCTAGCGCAGGGCTCCGGGGCCTTCACCTGGGCTCCGGGGCCTAGCGCTGGGCTCCGGGGCCTTCGTCTGTTGTCAGAGTCTAGCGCTGGGGAGCCGGGAGCGTAGCGCTGGGGAGCCGGGAGCGTAGCGCTGGGGAGCCGGGAGCGTAGCGCTAGGGAGCCGGGAGCGTAGCGCTGGGGAGCCGGGAGCGTAGCGCTGGGGAGCCGGGAGCGTAGCGCTGGGGAGCCGGGAGCGTAGCGCTGGGGAGCCGGGAGCGTAGCGCTGGGGAGCCGGGAGCGTAGCGCTGGGGAGCCGGGAGCGTAGCGCTGGGGAGCCGGGAGCGTAGCGCTGGGGAGCCGGGGCGGTAGCGCTGGGGAGGCGGGAGCGTAGCGCTGGGGAGCCGGGGGCTAGCGCCGGTTACCTGCTGCCTGGCGGTGGGTGACTGGTCGGCGGCTGCGGTGGGTCCGGTCGGCGGCTGCGGGGCGTCTGGTTGCCATGGAGACACAGCTGGCAGCGTCTCGGGAGCGCGCACGTCGGGTTGCAGCAAGCGAAGGGAAAAGAGCCGGCGGCCATCTTGGGGAAACTTTTATAAGTTGCTGAAACGCTGGAACGGTAAGTACGAACCAGCTAGAAAAGTCATTTACAGGGGGGCTTAGTTATGTATGCTTAATTAGGGGGACTGGGCAAAAAAAAAAATTCACTGCTTCCTCGAGACATCTCCTTTAACAATTCCACAAACATGAATTCTGCACCATTTACTGCCTGTGTGCCTAAAAATGACACGTTAAGCTTATTCTACAGGTCAGTGTGATTACACCTCCACCAAATGTATTACTTTTTAAGTTTTTATTTCAAATCTAAAAATAAAGAGCTTTGAGGCCTCAAATCTGGAGCCCATACCAACATTTGTATTTTCAATCAATGGAGCTGTGCGAGGGTTGGTATTTATATTGGAACATGTAATAAAACAAAAATAGACGCTTCATATGTAACCAGATTTATATCGCTAAAGAATTTCTGCACTCTCCTATATGTTGTGCACCCACAGCACTCAATGGGCTGGATGAAGTACATGCTGATAGCTGCCAGGGATGGCTCCCGTCCTGCTGGGATGTTCCCTCAGGTAGTAAACGGATAAAGATGGATACCACTGGGGATATGGGCACTATTACCGGCCCTAGGCTTGTACTTGTATGGAAGCAGATAGTCTTTCAGTTTGGTTCAGCAAACAACCATCCCCTCGGCACGGTTAATGGAGGAAGCTGTGGCATGTATTACTGAATTTCAAAATTTGCTGTGAAAAACAGGAGGAGTGAAGTATGGCGACACGTAGAAAGTAGTACAATGACACTTTTCATTAAAAGTGAACTGTGGAATGTGCGTGTTAATCCATGGCTATGTAGCAAGTACTAACCAACAAGCTAAAAGTAAAAACCTGGAATGGAAATTACCTTAATTTATTAACCTGTTAGCTGCTTGCAGTAAAAGAGATGTAAGGCCTTGTTCACACAGACAATAATCTGTGTCCAAAAGCTCAGTATAGTGGAATCTAAAGCCTTCCTCACACATGTGTTGCGGTAAGCGCCACAATTAAAATCACGGCACTTTGCCGCGTTTTACTTTAGTTTTCGGCCACAGCAGTGCTGCAGAAGATCCCGGCTTTTAGCACAACTCATCATTGGTGAGGAGCGCAAAATACTCAAAAAATGGGACAGACTGTAAAATCACAGCGGTGGAAATCGAGTGGCTGTCTGAGCAGTCCATTGAAAACAAGCTAAGCACTGTAAAAACCGTCTGTGTGAGGGAGGCCTAGCAGCTTATCAACCGCTATCAGTTAGAGGCTACACATGTAAAGGACATACATGGTTTAAGCTGTCAGTGAAATAAGCACATATAAACATCTGAACGGATCTTTCAAGAAAAAATATCTTTTCCATCAGTTTAGCAAGTGGTTATAACTGACTTCCAGAGGTAGAATTCACAGTAAATTTAAAGATATTAACCCCTTAAGGGCATGGCCTCTTCTGGCCATAAGGACACAACAATTTTGGGGGGATTTTGATCTCTATTTTTCAAAATCCATAACTTTTTTATTTTTCCGTCGACACGGCCGTGTGAGGGCTTGTTTTTTGCGTGGCGAACTGTAGTTTTTATTGGTACTATTTTTGGGTGCATAGACTATATTGTAAAACATTTTTATTAATTTTTTTTTATGATAGGGAAAGAAAACATCAAATCTGCCATTCATTTTTTTTTTCTTTACAGCATTAGGCTGGCTGCACACGGCCGTGACGGGCTCCGCCACGGAATATTCCGCGGCGAAGCACGTCACGGCGCCCCCCCCCAGAGACCCCATACTTACCAGCGGGTTCGGCGTCCTCGCTTCCGCATGACGCTTCCCTGCCCACCGCCGCCGCGTCATGTGACACGCCGGCTGCGTAACATGACACGCCCACTGCGTCACATGACGCGGCCAGCCGCGTCATATGACAGCGCGGCGGTAGGCGGGGAAGCATTTTCACGCTATCTTCCGCTGTGCTACAGCGGAAGATAGAGTGAACGGACGGCTTCCATTGACTGCAATGGAAGCTGTCCGCGCGTACACCCGAGGCAAATAGAGCATGCCGCGAATGAGGACGGGAGATTTCACGGTGCGGAATTCCGCACTGTGAGCATTGTGCTATTAGGTTCAATGGAACCTAATAGCAGTGGGCAACGCAGCGGATTTCCGCCGCGAATTACGCGGCGGAAATCCGTTCGTGGGAAGGAGGCCTTAGTCATGCAGCATAAATGACACAATACATTTTTGTTTTTGTTGGTCGGTATGATTACAACAATACCAAAATATATATATTTTTTTTCAACTTTCCACATTTAACCCCTTTTTTTAAATTTTATTTTTCCTTTTAATCGCTACATTCAAAGTCCTATAACTTTTATACTTTTCATATTTTCCATGGATAGAACTCTGTGAGGGCTTGTTTTTTGTGTGACAAGCTGTTGTTTTTATAGGTACCATTCTGGGGTACATACAGCTTTTTATTCATTTTTATTACGTGCTTTGGGAGGCAAAATGAAAAAGATAAGCATTTTGCCTCAGTTTTTTTAAGCTTTTTGCTGCGCAACATAAAGAGTGTGTTCAATTTGTTGGGTGAGTCGTTGCGGATACGACAATACCAAATATGTGGGGTCTTAGTTTTTAGATTTTTTTTATACTAATAGGTGAAAAAGCACCAAAAAAATGTTGTTTTTTTTTTCATTTTTACACAATATTGATATTTTTTTTCACACTATTTATGTTCCTGAAGGGGACCTGATCCAGAACATAGATAGCACCTATGATAAAGCATTGCAGGATGCAATTTCTTATCGCTAGTAATAGCGCTCATAGGCAATGGCAATGCAGGACGCCTGTAGCTGGCGTCCTGTTGCCATGATACCCCGACGGCACTCCGCTATTAGATTGTGGAAGTCTGACGTCAGAGAGGGAGCGCGCTCCCTCTGTGAAACCTTTAAATGTCGCGATCTACATAGATTGTGGTGTGTATGGGGTTAACAGCGGGGGTCGCTGTCCCGATGCACCCCTGCTGTTGCAGCAGCAGGCCGGCTATCAGTGACAGCCGTCTCTCGCTGCTGGATAGTGGGGATCTCTTCTGATCTCACGCTATCTACAGGGCATAACGCTACGTCCTGTTTTGTTAAGTACCCCTCTACCAGGACATACAGTTACGCTCTGCGGCGTTAAGGGGTTAAAGGATAACAAGAGAAAAAATCCTTTCCAAGGAAACAATGCTAGTGTGATAGAACCTTAGGCTAATTTCACAGGGGCTAGCGCGATATCGGGTCATGTCAAAAACGCCTCTCATCACTTTAGGGAAGTGGCGATCCTCTACTGTGGCTTTCAGTGCGCCGGAGGACCGGCAAGTGTTTCCCATTTTCTTCAATGGGAAAACTCACATCACACTTGTGTGCACCTCGCATGCCATGCAATTTTTTTTCTAGCTCCATTGAAAACCATAGGCAAAGCATTCCGAGGAAATACCCAAACGTAGGAAATGCTGCGAATTGGGTTCATATTCGTAACACACAAATCTTACACGACTTTTCTCGGATGTGTGAAAGCAGCCTTAGGCTCTATATTTAATCTGTTTTTGGTGATTACACCTTCCTCTTCAATCATGGGAGCCGGAAAACGGAATCCTAGATGGGAACAGACAAGCGTTTACCTCCCCCTCCATTGACTGCATTGGGGTCCGTTGGGCCTCTGGTATGCCTCCAGCATATTCCTGCACTATTAGTGAAGCATGCTGCTATATTTCATCCAGTAGTTTTGTTCAGAAGGCTCCAAATGGAGTTTCTGATGCAGATGTGAACAGGCCCTAACTATAAGGCCTCGTTCACACGGGCTACAAAATCATTGCTATGTTTTGTAGCCTGAAAGAACCCATTGGAAACCACGGGCTTCACATACATGTGTTTTGTAGTGAGATTTTGTAGCCCGTGTGAACGACCCCTAGTGAGATATATATATATACCGTGCTTTGCCCGTGTTTTGATGAACTCTCCGCATACATAACAGAAAGCATCTGCAGGATATTTACAACCTCTTATTGCCATACTTGATTCAAATAATCACCAATTTACCTACAGATGTAAAAAAACCCAAATAACAGCAGTATATTAGCATACAATATAATTACTGTGCATGTATAATCATGAACCTGCACTGTGCATATAATCATAAGGCCCATTTACACTGGGCAAATGATGCCCGACACTTGTCCCTGGACATACTCGCTCTCGTGCACCTGCTGCACAGGACATAGTATCGCTGGCTCACAGCAGCATAACCGATGGATGATGAGCTGATCGTTCAGTGTAAACAGCAGCCGTTCAATACTGAACAGCCGCTATGTTAAGGCAATGGAGAGGGGCGTGGGAAAGCGAGGAAAGAAATCTCCTGCAGCCGCCTGCCCCCTATCTGGCCGCTCTGTGAGTGAGCCAGCGCTACTAGCTCCTGTGTAACAGCATGGGAGCGAGTACATGCAGGGACGAGTGTTGGGCATCGTTTGCCCAACATTCGTCCCATGTAAATGGGCCTTTAGTCAGCAATATGAAAATCACATTTTTGGCTCAATAACTGTTAATAACTATTTGTTTGTTATCCAAATAATGTGAAAATACTATTGATTTCCTGGGCATTCATTTTTGTGTTACCTAGTGAAATCCGCCTGTGTTGCTTAGAGCTTCATTATTAGGATGGATTACATTTGTATATGATTAGCAGTAAAATAAGACCTCAAAGTATTATATAAGCAGTAAGTGAACAGGGCATCCTGGAACAGGATATTCATAAGGCATGGTACAATACATGCTTGGCTCTGCAAAGTATACTTCTCCTAATGAATGGGGCAGTTTGCCAATATGTTATCTGTGCATGATCTCAGAGTTAGGCCTCATAAAATGTGAAACTGGACTTAATGGATATGGAAATGTGCTAAAACCTATTTCTTGTCCAATATCACTTACAAATGATGTCAGGGTTTTTGCTTGGATAAGTGACAGATAATATTTTGCAGTATGAAAAGCTCTTTATTTGGATGCGCTCATTGACACATCTAGATATGAAGTTCATTCCCTTTTTTGTTAATGTAATTCATGGTTACTATATATCTTTCAATAAACTCTAATGCCCTTTAGGTTAAAGTGATTTTTAGCCATTGCTGATCAGTATGTCCGAAAATATTCCTTTCTGATCACATCAAGAACTGCCTTGTTACCCAGGTTGGGTTTTATGCTATCGGAGATTGCAGCACCTGGGGAACCTCGGTTTTCACACTTGACCCTTCCAAATGGGATGCCAACTATGGTGACCCCATAGTGGTTGCTGACGCTGCCCAGGGCCAAGATACAGTACCTGAAGATCTGAACAGGAGTCTTGCAGGAATACAGGCTGTAGTCAGGACTGGCAGCACAGGTGCAATAGCTAGGTCTGGGCTGAAAGTCAGGGCAGGCAGCAAGTAATATCGGTACTGGTGCATTTTGTCTCCACCAGTACAATGGGTGGAGACCTGGGATTGTGCTGGGGGAGGTATAGCGTACGCCCACAGCTGCTGATTGGCTGAGCTCCTGTCTCAGCTGTCCGCTGGACTCCTTTCTCCGCTGTCGTTCTTTTGCCATATAAGCTCCCCGATGCCCTCCTTTCTCAGCTGCAAGCAGCGTGCTGCTTAGCTGCACTGTCTGCCTCCTGTCATGTAAGCTACCTGCAGTGCTCCTTTTTGCCGCTTGTAGCCCCGTTGTTGCTAGCGTCGCGGTGAGTGTGGGCGCCGGGGTGCCATCTGAGCAGCAGAAGGCTGCAGGGGCACTCCCATTTCCCAACTGTCAGCGCCGGTCTCTCTGCAATGTCCCCTGCTGTCTTACCGCCAGGCTGCCTGCAATATCTCATGCCATTCCCGAGCCCCAGAAGGTGATTCCGCTCTCTGTCTAGATATCCCCCGGCAGGTGTCAGCCCCTTTCTTGACAACAGTGCTCTGATACAGCGCTCCCTTCCCCAGCTGGCACAGGCGCTGCCAGCAACAGCGCTCTAACCCTCCATGCCGCAGCTCCGATCTGCAGACGCAGCAGTGCTCCTCGGCCACCTCCTGACAACAACTCCGTTAATCTCGCTAATCCTGTAACCGTAACCCTAAGGCAAACCCCCACCCTAGACTAACCCTAACACTAACCAGCCACAGCAAACCACCACCCTAGCAAATCAGGTGCTTGGGGGTGTTAACAGGGCGGATACAGTCACTGACTATGTCTCCACCCATACTTCTGGTGGAGACAAGATGCACCAGTACCAGTAATATCAGATTCCATAATATAGAGCTGAGATCATGGAGCACAGAAATAAGGATAGTCAGGCAAAAGGTCATAACAGGAAAGTACACAAACAAGGGCTTTGTTACCATAGCTAATGAGACTAGATTGCTTAGGCATCCTTTAGAGGCCAAGAGGATAGCGGAAGCAGGGGAGTGGTGTGCAGCAAGTGACCATTGGCATTGTCCACCCGAAACCCTAGAAGCAGATAAGCAACGGTGACCGATTTTCTCACATGAGGATGGATGGCATATTGGTTAATGTTTAATCTATTACTTAGAATGAAAGAGCTGTGCCTATGGACACCTTTGATGGTTCTAGCTTCAGCCCCACTATCCTCTCTCCTGAAAGTTACACTGGGCTCAAATGTAAAAAAACAAACAAAATAAACACAAAGTAAAACCTAGATCAAATAGGATTTAATCTTAGAATAACATGTCATTCTTTCAGCCTGCACGTTGGCATATTGACCTGCAGCCCTGGGCTGGTCCTTCACGTTCATTTGAAGAAGAAGCAAGACGATTTCTACACTACATCACAGAATCTCAGGTAAACCTACTTTAGAAGGTATAGAAAAATCATTCTATAGTTACCACTGAGAACTACAGTATTAATGACAGCTCCAATGACATATGCAAACTTTTCTTCTTGCAGGCAATCCTATGGTTCATTGTGATGCATGATTTGGGGTGGAATTCACAACTAAAATAAGAGTAATGAGCAGATCATTTTTTTAAATGTCCTCTGCATTTAACACGGGAATATGTACAGTGCTATATTTGATACATATGCTACAAAAGACTTAATAATGATAATCTTTATTTGTATAGTGCCAACTATTCCGCAGTGCTTCGATGCCTGGGGAGCTCAATCTGGGGGGTGAGGGGGTACAGGAGGTATGGGGGACTAGATCAGGAAAGTTGGTATGATTCTTTGAAGGGGTGAGTCTTTAGGGCACGTATGAAATTCCGTGCATCAGAGATTGTCTGGATGTTTTGGGGTAGAGCATTCCATGGGGTTGGCACTGCTCTGGTGAAATCCTGGAGGCGAGCATGTGAGGTTCGTATTAGGGGGACGTCTAGTTTAACACTGTTGGCAGAGTTGAGCATGCAGATTGGGTGATATATGGACAGGAATGAGGTGATGTATGCTGGCGCTGCATCATGAAGACCTCTATCAGTCATGAAATCATATAAAAGTGGAACTTTATACCCTGTGCTGTTTAAGTGACTTCTGCAGTTGTACATATTAATATCTTTATGGAAAAGATTGATCAGAGTTAAATTCTACCTCCATAGATCGATTGTTCTCGTTTGGTGACCAATGGCCTAACAAATCATTATGCTGATACTCTGAAGCCCTGGACAGTCTGCCTGGATGATAAATTCAATTTAGCACACCAGATCAGAAGTAAGCAATGCCGTGTCTACTCCTTCGGGTAAGATATGTTGATCTAGTTCATCAAATGTCTAAACTTTGCAAAAACTCTAGGATTCTCATTTTTGTTGACTATTATTATTATGTGTATGAAGTCCTTTGGGTTAGAAAATGTATCTGTGGCTAGGTTTGTAATTTGCCATTAATATATTTGAGCCCTTTCACTGTCAGAAACGTTTTTAAAATACAATTAAAGGGGTTGTCCCGCGAAAGCAAGTGGGTCTATACACTTCTGTATGGCCATATTAATGCACTTTGTAATGTACATTGTGCATTAATTATGAGCCATACAGAAGTTATCAAAAGTTATTCACTTACCTGCTCCATTGCTAGCGTCCTCGTCTCCATGGTTGCCGTCTAATTTTCGCCGTCTAATGGCCAAATTAGACGCGCTTGCGCAGTCCGGGTCTTCTTCGTTTCTCAATGGGGCTCCGTGTAGCTCCGTGTAGCTCCGCCCCGTCACGTGCCGATTCCAGCCAATCAGGAGGCTGGAATCGGCAATGGACCGCACAGAAGCCCTGCGGTCCACCGAGGGAGAAGATCCCGGCGGCCATCTTCAGCAGGTAAGTAAGAAGTCACCGGAGCGCGGGGATTCAGGTAAGCGCTGTCCGGTGTTCTTTTTTAACCCCTGCATCGGGGTTGTCTCGCGCCGAACGGGGGGGGGTTGAAAAAAAAAAAAACCCCGTTTCGGCGTGGGACAACCCCTTTTAAATCTAAAATAAAATGTATTACATCCTGATAAATTTTCTGAAAGTACACACCTGGCATATTGTGAAAATGCCAACCCGCACTTTATAGCATGGCACTCGTGCAACTTTGCAGTGGTGCATTGCTCAGCTATCTCTACAGACAGTGACTGAAACTGTGGTCATACATTGTTTTACCAAGTCAAGATACCAATAGAAAGATTTTGGACACTGTTACAATCGTACAATTAGTCTTTTATTGTAGGAGTCGTGGAATAAATATAGACTTAGTAGAACTTAATAGAATACATCACCAATTAGACGTAATCATCTCTACATCCTAGTCAGCACATAAGATGGGGGAAGCCCTTGATTTCTATCAAGGCAGAAGTCAATTTTATATTGGGGTCTAGGTCCCAGGCATGCCGTCAGATCCTCTCTCAAGATTATCTTGTATACTATTTACAAATAGTGTCTACATGCCGACGTGCACAGATATTCTTTGTTTATGCGTGCAAGCTCATCTTAATATTTGCCTGACTCTGTTGTCTCAATTCCAAATACTGTCCAGATACCTGGAGAAAACATAAGCTAGGTAAGCAAACATTAAGGCGGGGCTCATATGAGCGTATGATTACCATGTATGATGCATGCGCTGTTCGTCTGTGTGATATGCGGTAAGTTGCAGGAAGTCAATTATATTGCCTCACGTATTACATAGTTCCGACACGCTGATGGGAGGTCTGTTCTCTAAATACTTTTTTATTGTTCTCCAGCTGGACAGCTGCTGAAAGAATGTTATAAGCGCTGCCCGCGGAGAACTAGGCGTGCGGTCCGTCTTATCTTATTGTCCTGAGAGACCTGAAGTCAGCAATGCACAACGATTATTGCTCAGAAGATGGCTTTTAAACGATAATCGTGTGTAAAAGGGCCTTAAAATTCACTGCTTTAGATAGAGTCCATCTTAACTATACTGTCAATAGAATAACCCATTGTTCTAGACAGACCCTATATTAAATACATTGTCAATAGCTTTTACAAACAGAAAAGGTTGCATAAAATGTCACTATGGCTTCCAAAATACAATATGGAGGACATACAGAGAAAGCCACCAGTAAATCTGCGTAGCATTACTTTCATTAGGGGCACTCGGGTGTACTGTTCTCATGATCCACAGGGCTACCAGATGGGAATAACTTTTTTCAACAATCTCATTTTGTTCTTGTTTTAGTCATGTAAACTACAGTGTCAATAAATGAACCACTAATTTTAAAATATACCTGTTATTGATATATATAAAATGGACAAACACGTGTATATTTTTCTTCTAAAGTGAAATATATATATATATATATATATATATATATATATATAATTAAAATTCTCACCGTTTTATATATGCTGTGACTGAATGATGACACTACTATTATGACAGCAGAATATTACTTGTTTCTCCACTGTCTTATAATATCCTAGTGCCACTTAGGCTATTCAGGGTCCAGTCCCGTTCACACTGATAACACAGCCAGCTGGATCCCCAATAGTTCATCCACTCAGTATAATAAAGCCAGCATCAATCTCTGATATATCAGACCTCTCATTATATTCTGTGTAGCTAGAATATCTATGCATTCATGAGTCAATTCCCCTCCTAATATTCACATTCAGGGGAAAATCGCACAGGACCCTCTTCATATCTCAGGTCCTTATTTATAACCCCTCAACCTATTTTCCTTTTGCCATCAATGTTAATGTAACATCAACACCTATAGCCAATGCCGGCCACAGGTATAGAGGATATATTGTCTCATTACCACACTAATGCATCTACTATGGCATCAGGTATAGCTCAAACTCCATGCTCTAGAGTGGTATTCATCTCAGGCTCATACACTTAACATGGGCTTATATATAACTAGAGGGGAGCCATAGTTCTCATCTCCTTTCACCCCCCCCTTTCCTCTTTTCCGGGTGGGGAACTACAGCTCCCCTCCATCTTAAGAGGCTGTCAGTGAAGAGTCACAATTGACTGAAACCTAATATCCTTAAACCTGCCGACCGATTAATGAAGAGAAAGATCAATATGCAAGCAACGATGGTGCCTAAAATTATTGAAATTAAGTTAATTATCAGACCATTATAAGGGATTAGCTCAGCTAGAGACTATCAATTCCAATGAACAGCTGATGATGACCATTATAAGGGATTAGCTCAGTTTAAGATTATCAATTGCAGTGACTAGTTGATGATGGCTATCTGAACATGGGAGCTTATATATGCAGATTTATGCAGCATAAATGATGAGCGATGAGGAGTAGTGAGAGAAATCTCCTGCACTTCCCGCCCCCTGCTGGCTGCTCCATGAGCGAGACAGCTCTGCTAGCTCCCGTGTGACAGCATGGGAGCGCAGACACACAGGAACGAGTGTCGGGCATCGTTTACCTGACAGTTGTCACGTGTAAATAGACCTTAAAGGGGTTGTCTCGCGGAAGCAAGTGGGGTTAAGTACTTCTGTATGGCCATATTAATGCACTTTGTAATATACATCGTGCATTAAATATGAGCCATACAGAAGTTATTCACTTACCTTCCCTGCTCTGGCGTCCCCGTCTCCATGGCTCCGTCTAATTTCAGCGTCTAATCTCCCGATTAGACGCGCTTGCGCAGAAGGGTCTTCTCCCATCTGTTCGGTCCGGCACGAGCGGCATTCTGGCTCCGCCCCCTTCTACGCGTCATCGCGTAGCTCTGCCCCCGTCATGTGTGCCGATTCCAGCCAATGGCTCATATTTATTGCACGATGTATATTACAAAGTGCATTAATATGGCCATACAGAAGTACTTAACCCCACTTGCTTTCGCGAGACAACCCCTTTAAGGGTGGGTTCACACGAGCGTGTTTTGGTGCGTACTTAGGTGCGTACATACGTCCGCACCTAGGTACGAGCAAAAACATGCGTGAACACAACTGCGTGCTTGTTGTCAATGGAGCCGCGGCTGCTGCCGGCGGCTCCATTGAAAACAATGCTCTGCCGGTCCCCTGCATTCTTTTCCAGGGAAGGGCTTTACATATAAGCCCTTCCCTGAAAAAGAAACATTTTAGGGCAAAACAAAAAAGGAATTAAAAAAAACTTACATCTCCGCCGCTTCTGTGACCCCCGCGGGCATGAAGAACACATCTGCCGCATGCGGCAGATGTATCCTTCACCCCCGCTAGTTAAAAGAATTCCCTGCTGCTGCATCTGCCACATCTGTGGCAGATGCAGCAAAAGGAATTCTTCAATTCTCAACCGCAGCTGTCACACATGACAGCTGCGGTAGAGAATCCTGCTGCCGGCATCCTGTCAATGGCTTTTCAGGGAGCTGAAAAGCCATTTAAAATAGTGCAAAAAAAAAATAAAATTCTCACCTCCCTTCAGCTGCCGGGGTTCAGCTGCGACTTCTAGCGCTGTCCCGGGCTCTGTAGTTCTACGCTATCAGTAGCCGGGGAAATCCCCGCCTACTGGTAGCTCTGATTGTGGTTGGCTGAATTGATTCAGCCAATCACAATCAGAGCTACCAGCAGGAGGGGATTTTAAATCCCCAGCTGCTGATAGCTCAGCAGCGCTATAGAGCCGGGAACAGCGGCAGAAGTCCCCGCTGAGCCCCGGCAGCTGTTAGTGGCTTTGCAGGGAAGGGCTTCATAAGCCCTTACCTGAAAAGCCTTTTAAAATAGTAAAAAAATAGAAAATCACCTCCCTTCAGCTGCCGGGGCACAGCCGGGTCTTCTCCTGCTGTCCCCTGCACTGTGGTGCTGAACTTCTGATCTATCAGCAGCCGGGGATTTAAAATCCCCGCCTGCTGAAAGAGCTGAATGTAATTGGCTGAGGTGCTCAGCCAATCACAGGCAGCTCTCACCTGTCATTCATTCGGGGAGAGCTGCCTGTGATTGGCTGAGCACCTCAGCCAATCACATTCAGCTCTTTCAGCAGGCGGGGATTTTAAATCCCCGGCTGCTGATAGATCAGCAGCTCAGCACCACAGTGCAGGGGACAGCAGGAGAAGACGCGACTGTGCCCCGGCAGCTGAAGGGAGGTGAGTATCTATTTGTTTTGTTTTTTAAATCACTTTTAATTGATTTCCAGGGAAGGGCTTATATGTAAAGCCCTTCCCTGAAAAACAACTCAGGTGTGCCAGCAGACCGTTGTCTTCAATGGAGCCGCCCGCAGTAGCAGCTGCTCCATTGAAAAGAGTGCCTGCATTTTTATTTTTTTTTACACTAAAATCTTTCTTTTTCAGGGAAGGGCTTATATGTAAAGTCCTTCCCTGAAAAGGAATACAGGGAGCCAGCAGGCCATTGTTTTCAATGGAGCCGCCGGCAGCAGCCGCAGCTCCATTAAAAACAATGCATGCATTCCCTATGGTGCACGCATGTCCTATCTTGGCAGGCACGCACCTGCAAAGTACGGACATGTGCACACACCATAGGGAATGCAGTGTTGTAAATACAAGCATGTTTTAGTGCGTGCGTATGCACGCACCAAAACACGCTCGTCTGAACGCACCCTAAGTCACAAACCTTTTGTGTAAATCAGCTTGTGTCAAAATGTGTGACTTTTTAATGTTTTTCTTTAGTTAATAAAATCCCCACATTGTTGTTAAACTACTTTCTAAATGTCCAGGTCATATTCACCACATGCAGCACTGACTGTGAAAAGCAAATCCAGTCAGTAAGATTTCTTTCCATAGTCTCAGCAATTATGCTCCTTTTAAATAGGGAATGCACATAGGCTCTCTGCAGACTGGACTGCATCTTGTCCCATAGCAGCCCCATTTACCGGGGAAGCTGCCATTCTTAGGGCTGTAATAGATCTAGGTAGCGTCAGCATCTCCCTCTTGTTACCTCCTGATCAGTCACATGCATTGCTGCTACCCCTATTCAGCACACAGGGGGTATTGAAAGCTCATTGTGTAAGAAAAAAAATAGAGCAGACAGAAAATTAGCTTCTGTCTTCTCTTCTGGGTGCCCGGCTGTCTATTAGACTTGTAATGTTTCGAATTTCAGGTGTGCCATGTATTCATGTAATCTTTATAATAGTCCCCTGTAGCACACAGGGTTAAAAGAATTCTGCCATAATATGCCCAGCCTGATAATGAATGTGCTATTTGTGTGGAAGTATTACAGTGTCTGCGAACTAAAGGCCATACTCAAGAATCCTCCAAGCAGCAGAACGCAGGGAATGTTTATACTCTGCGTTCCTTCATGTTGGCAGCTCTAAAGCCCTTTAATTCCCTGTGGACTGCGTGTTATCCTTCTAAACTTTTGGCAGCACTGACTGTGGGCAGGCTAAGATTTGTAATAATTTTTCGTAAAGATATATCAAACCCAAAAAGATTATTTTTAAAGCGTGCTATTAAATGCCAGGATGCTTTACTTATGAAAAAGGGCTTTAAGTACATTGCATAAGATAAAAGCAAGTGCAATAAACCTTAAAGGGGTTTTGTCATTAGAGAAAAAAATCTATACTTGCCTATTCCTCCGCAGGGAGTCTTCTTACCAGATCTTCACCTGGCCACTCCAGTCTCCCAAGTCACCTCACCTCCAGCCGTCTGGATCCTCTTCTTCCTGTTGTGGACCATCTATTAGCTGCAGTTCACTTGCTGCAGAGTAGTGAGCGCTACAAGTGACGTAGCGTTCACTGCCTAGCAGGGAATGACGAATCTTCTGCAGCCTGCTTTAGTGCCCATGAGCGATATCTCACCGCTAGTCTTTCATATAGTATATTAAACCCTAGCGGCGAGATATTGCGCATGCGCAGTCCCGCTACAGCAGGCTGCCGAGGATTCTGCATTCCCTGCTAGGCAGTGAATGCTACGTCACTTCAAGTGTTCACTGCATTGCAGGAAGTGAACTGCAGCTAATAAACACTCCAAAACAGGAAGAAAAGGATCGCTGCTTCTCACCAGATCCATTGTTTTTGGCCCCCTCACACTGCTGAGACAGGCAGTCGGGGGACCCCATCAATATAGAGGATTGCAGGGTCTGGAGCCAGTGCTCCTTTTGCACCATTGTTAATCCGGCACTGAAATGCCCTTAGGGTGACTGAGTTCTGTGTCAAATATATTAACATGAGACAAATTCAAAGTCTGCATTTAAAAAAAATAACCTTTTCAGAAGGGTTTTTCCAATTTTAATGTAACCGGTCAGAGGTTAATGGATACCTGTGATGGATGCGTATGTTGGCATTTGTCACTTATAGGCTCACGTGTTAATTCAAAAAAATTTTAAAAACATATTGCATGATATATATTTTTATACCCTGCTCCACATCATGAAATGGCATATTCTGCTAGGACAGGTTATTCTATATCTTTTCATATTGTCTAGTGCCATATACCAGCCAGATGGAGGCCAAAAGGACACTTTTTTTTGGCCTGCTTCTGAATAGTTGACACCTATGTAAGTTTAGTCTGTATGTCATGCTGAAATGTGAGGTAAACTACTCATTGTTGTATAGATAGAGCCTGAAGGTTACGAGTTCAATCCCCACATGGTGCAGGTAGCTGGCTTGACTCAGCCTTCCATCCTTTTGAGGTCAGTATAATGAGTACCCAGCTTGGTGGGGAGAATTAAATAAATAACAAGTGTTTTTTTTTTTTCTTTTAAGTCTGCCTGAGCATCGGTAATATGTTCCACTACCAACATTTTACTACCGTTCCCCTATGTAATAATCCTTAATGCAGGACAATACAGTCACCAATCCCAATCAGTGTAGCAGTACTACAATGCAGCACACACATCTAAACAAGACTATGGGATGCAACAAAACTTCCTCTGTGTGTGACTGATTATAAAACAAGACTTTTTTTTTTTTTTTTACTTGGATGCTGCCACACCATTTTTTTTAAAGTCAGAATGTCTGGAAATTCTTTCTGCTCTTATTTCTCTAACATTTCTTGAAGTTATGTCACTAAATGTTAGGCAATGTATTGTATTCCAATAGTAATAATGCTACAATTGAAAATATTTTCAGATTAGGTGAAGATGACAACATATTTGAATTCAATATGGCTTCTGGGGGGTGTGAAGTCCATCGTTTTGATCCAAGCATATCGTCTGCTCATATCCATGAAGCAGATCGGCTCTGGCATCATCAACTGTCTATTGATTGGAGAGATCCCAACCCAGCCATAGCTCCACATAGACTACACAGAAACACCAAGAAGCTGAAGACCATTCTGAATGAGTTTGGACACTGGAAGGTAAGGCATACATACCAGTTAATAGCTTACCTATTGTAAATCAGTCTTTATTAAAACATTGAAATCTTGAGTAACTTTGTTATACTTGGTTCTTATATACTCTTCTTTCATACCCATAGACACTTTAACATTCTGTCACCTTAAAATTTTAAAAACCCTCCCAAAAATGTCACTTTTTATAGTAGATTTTGAGTCAGATATTGAGTGAGGTTCATCAGCGGTTTTACCGATGCAAAACTGCCTTTAACATTAGGTAGGGTGAAGGGTGCAAATATACCTGGATCAATGCTTCTAGGGTCAGCAGCAGGCAGAACACAAACTTTGGTGCGGCAGCAGCACGTGCTCTGGAGACTGGACCCCTCACTGATGCGCTCTGGAGACTGGACCCCTCACTGATGCGCTCTGGAGACTGGACCCCTCACTGATGCGCTCTGGAGACTGGACCCCTCACTGATGCGCTCTGGAGACTGGACCCCTCACTGATGCGCTCTGGAGACTGGACCCCTCACTGATGCGCTCTGGAGACTGGACCCCTCACTGATGCGCTCTGGAGACTTGACCCCTCACTGATGCGCTCTGGAGACTGGACCCCTCACTGATGCGCTCTGGAGACTGGACCCCTCACTGATGCGCTCTGGAGACTGGACCCCTCACTGATGCGCTCTGGAGACTGGACCCCTCACTGATGCGCTCTGGAGACTGGACCCCTCACTGATGCGCTCTGGAGACTGGACCCCTCACTGATGCGCTCTGGAGACTGGACCCCTCACTGATGCGCTCTGGAGACTGGACCCCTCACTGATGCGCTCTGGAGACTGGACCCCTCACTGATGCGCTCTGGAGACTGGACCCCTCACTGATGCGCTCTGGAGACTGGACCCCTCACTGATGCGCTCTGGAGACTGGACCCCTCACTGATGCGCTCTGGAGACTGGACCCCTCACTGATGCGCTCTGGAGACTGGACCCCTCACTGATGCGCTCTGGAGACTGGACCCCTCACTGATGCGCTCTGGGCACTGGACCCCTCACTGATGCGCTCTGGGGACTGGACCCCTCACTGATGCGCTCTGGGGACTGGACCCCTCACTGATGCGCTCTGGGGACTGGACCCCTCACTGATGCGCTCTGGGGACTGGACCCCTCACTGATGCGCTCTGGGGACTGGACCCCTCACTGATGCGCTCTGGGGACTGGACCCCTCACTGATGCGCTCTGGGGACTGGACCCCTCACTGATGCGCTCTGGGGACTGGACCCCTCACTGATGCGCTCTGGGGACGGGACCCCTCACTGATGCGCTCTGGGGACGGGACCCCTCACTGATGCGCTCTGGGGACGGGACCCCTCACTGATGCGCTCTGGGGACGGGACCCCTCACTGATGCGCTCTGGGGACGGGACCCCTCACTGATGCGCTCTGGGGACGGGACCCCTCACTGATGCGCTCTGGGGACGGGACCCCTCACTGATGCGCTCTGGGGACGGGACCCCTCACTGATGCGCTCTGGGGACGGGACCCCTCACTGATGCGCTCTGGGGACGGGACCCCTCACTGATGCGCTCTGGGGACGGGACCCCTCACTGATGCGCTCTGGGGACGGGACCCCTCACTGATGCGCTCTGGGGACGGGACCCCTCACTGACGCGCTCTGGGGACGGGACCCCTCACTGACGCGCTCTGGGGACGGGACCCCTCACTGACGCGCTCTGGGGACGGGACCCCTCACTGACGCGCTCTGGGGACGGGACCCCTCACTGACGCGCTCTGGGGACGGGACCCCTCACTGACGCGCTCTGGGGACGGGACCCCTCACTGACGCGCTCTGGGGACGGGACCCCTCACTGACGCGCTCTGGGGACGGGACCCCTCACTGACGCGCTCTGGGGACGGGACCCCTCACTGACGCGCTCTGGGGACGGGACCCCTCACTGACGCGCTCTGGGGACGGGACCCCTCACTGACGCGCTCTGGGGACGGGACCCCTCACTGACGCGCTCTGGGGACGGGACCCCTCACTGACGCGCTCTGGGGACGGGACCCCTCACTGACGCGCTCTGGGGACGGGACCCCTCACTGACGCGCTCTGGGGACGGGACCCCTCACTGACGCGCTCTGGGGACGGGACCCCTCACTGACGCGCTCTGGGGACGGGACCCCTCACTGACGCGCTCTGGGGACGGGACCCCTCACTGACGCGCTCTGGGGACGGGACCCCTCACTGACGCGCTCTGGGGACGGGACCCCTCACTGACGCGCTCTGGGGACGGGACCCCTCACTGACGCGCTCTGGGGACGGGACCCCTCACTGACGCGCTCTGGGGACGGGACCCCTCACTGACGCGCTCTGGGGACGGGACCCCTCACTGACGCGCTCTGGGGACGGGACCCCTCACTGACGCGCTCTGGGGACGGGACCCCTCACTGACGCGCTCTGGGGACGGGACCCCTCACTGACGCGCTCTGGGGACGGGACCCCTCACTGACGCGCTCTGGGGACGGGACCCCTCACTGACGCGCTCTGGGGACGGGACCCCTCACTGACGCGCTCTGGGGACGGGACCCCTCACTGACGCGCTCTGGGGACGGGACCCCTCACTGACGCGCTCTGGGGACGGGACCCCTCACTGACGCGCTCTGGGGACGGGACCCCTCACTGACGCGCTCTGGGGACGGGACCCCTCACTGACGCGCTCTGGGGACGGGACCCCTCACTGACGCGCTCTGGGGACGGGACCCCTCACTGACGCGCTCTGGGGACGGGACCCCTCACTGACGCGCTCTGGGGACGGGACCCCTCACTGACGCGCTCTGGGGACGGGACCCCTCACTGACGCGCTCTGGGGACGGGACCCCTCACTGACGCGCTCTGGGGACGGGACCCCTCACTGACGCGCTCTGGGGACGGGACCCCTCACTGACGCGCTCTGGGGACGGGACCCCTCACTGACGCGCTCTGGGGACGGGACCCCTCACTGACGCGCTCTGGGGACGGGACCCCTCACTGACGCGCTCTGGGGACGGGACCCCTCACTGACGCGCTCTGGGGACGGGACCCCTCACTGACGCGCTCTGGGGACGGGACCCCTCACTGACGCGCTCTGGGGACGGGACCCCTCACTGACGCGCTCTGGGGACGGGACCCCTCACTGACGCGCTCTGGGGACGGGACCCCTCACTGACGCGCTCTGGGGACGGGACCCCTCACTGACGCGCTCTGGGGACGGGACCCCTCACTGACGCGCTCTGGGGACGGGACCCCTCACTGACGCGCTCTGGGGACGGGACCCCTCACTGACGCGCTCTGGGGACGGGACCCCTCACTGACGCGCTCTGGGGACGGGACCCCTCACTGACGCGCTCTGGGGACGGGACCCCGCACTGACGCGCTCTGGGGACGGGACCCCGCACTGACGCGCTCTGGGGACGGGACCCCGCACTGACGCGCTCTGGGGACGGGACCCCGCACTGACGCGCTCTGGGGACGGGACCCCGCACTGACGCGCTCTGGGGACGGGACCCCGCACTGACGCGCTCTGGGGACGGGACCCCGCACTGACGCGCTCTGGGGACGGGACCCCGCACTGACGCGCTCTGGGGACGGGACCCCGCACTGACGCGCTCTGGGGACGGGACCCCGCACTCACGCGCTCTGGGGACGGGACCCCGCACTCACGCGCTCTGGGGACGGGACCCCGCACTCACGCGCTCTGGGGACGGGACCCCGCACTCACGCGCTCTGGGGACGGGACCCCGCACTCACGCGCTCTGGGGACGGGACCCCGCACTCACGCGCTCTGGGGACGGGACCCCGCACTCACGCGCTCTGGGGACGGGACCCCGCACTCACGCGCTCTGGGGACGGGACCCCGCACTCACGCGCTCTGGGGACGGGACCCCGCACTCACGCGCTCTGGGGACGGGACCCCGCACTCACGCGCTCTGGGGACGGGACCCCGCACTCACGCGCTCTGGGGACGGGACCCCGCACTCACGCGCTCTGGGGACGGGACCCCGCACTCACGCGCTCTGGGGACGGGACCCCGCACTCACGCGCTCTGGGGACGGGACCCCGCACTCACGCGCTCTGGGGACGGGACCCCGCACTCACGCGCTCTGGGGACGGGACCCCGCACTGACGCGCTCTGGGGACGGGACCCCTCACTGACGCGCTCTGGGGACGGGACCCCTCACTGACGCGCTCTGGGGACGGGACCCCTCACTGACGCGCTCTGGGGACGGGACCCCTCACTGACGCGCTCTGGGGACGGGACCCCTCACTCACGCGCTCTGGGGACGGGACCCCTCACTCACGCGCTCTGGGGACGGGACCCCTCACTCACGCGCTCTGGGGACGGGACCCCTCACTCACGCGCTCTGGGGACGGGACCCCTCACTCACGCGCTCTGGGGACGGGACCCCTCACTCACGCGCTCTGGGGACGGGACCCCTCACTCACGCGCTCTGGGGACGGGACCCCTCACTCACGCGCTCTGGGGACGGGACCCCTCACTCACGCGCTCTGGGGACGGGACCCCTCACTCACGCGCTCTGGGGACGGGACCCCTCACTCACGCGCTCTGGGGACGGGACCCCTCACTCACGCGCTCTGGGGACGGGACCCCTCACTCACGCGCTCTGGGGACGGGACCCCTCACTCACGCGCTCTGGGGACGGGACCCCTCACTCACGCGCTCTGGGGACGGGACCCCTCACTCACGCGCTCTGGGGACGGGACCCCTCACTCACGCGCTCTGGGGACGGGACCCCTCACTCACGCGCTCTGGGGACGGGACCCCTCACTCACGCGCTCTGGGGACGGGACCCCTCACTCACGCGCTCTGGGGACGGGACCCCTCACTCACGCGCTCTGGGGACGGGACCCCTCACTCACGCGCTCTGGGGACGGGACCCCTCACTCACGCGCTCTGGGGACGGGACCCCTCACTCACGCGCTCTGGGGACGGGACCCCTCACTCAGGCGCTCTGGGGACGGGACCCCTCACTCAGGCGCTCTGGGGACGGGACCCCTCACTCAGGCGCTCTGGGGACGGGACCCCTCACTCAGGCGCTCTGGGGACGGGACCCCTCACTCAGGCGCTCTGGGGACGGGACCCCTCACTCAGGCGCTCTGGGGACGGGACCCCTCACTCAGGCGCTCTGGGGACGGGACCCCTCACTCACGCGCTCTGGGGACGGGACCCCTCACTCACGCGCTCTGGGGACGGGACCCCTCACTCACGTGCCCCCTCTCTGTCCAGTGAGCTGCTCCACATCTCTGATAGTTGTCAGTTATAAAAAATGTATATTTAAAGGGGTTGTCCGGCGGCAGCAAGTGGGTCTATACACTTCTGTATGGCCATAATAATGCACTTTGTAATGTACATTGTGCATTAATTATGAGCCATACAGAAGTTATAAAAAGTTTTTCACTTACCTGCTCCGTTGCTGGCGTCCTCGTCTCCATGGTTGCCGTCTAATTTTCGCCGTCTAAAATGGTCGAATGGCCAAATTAGACGCGCTTGCGCAGTCCGGGTCTTCTTATCTTCTGAATGGGGCTCCGTGTAGCTCCGCCCCGTCACGTGCCGATTCCAGCCAATCAGGAGGCTGGAATCGGCAATGGACCGCACAGAAGAGCTGCGGTCCACGGAGGGAGCAGACCCCGGCGGCCATCTTCAACCGGTAAGTATAGAAGTCACCGGAGCGTGGGGATTCAGGTAAGCGCTGTGCTGTTCTTTTTTTCAGTCCCTGCATCGGGGTTGTCTCGCGCCGAACGGGGGGGGGGGGTTGAAAAAAAACAAACCCCGTTTCGGCGCGGGACAACCCCTTTAACATGTTTTAATACTGGAAACCTCTATATATGTTAAACATGTGCTTTTCCTAACATGGTGGCTTATGGGTGACAGATGCCACTACACAGGAACAAGGCTTAACAGCTGAAACGTGTTCTTATTTCCATGTACCTGACTGTACAAGTATGAATATTCAATAAAGCAAGGAATAATATTCTATGTGTCCATATTCCCACGTATCTACTATCAGTAATTCACAAAATGTTAACATGCAATGATATGAATGAATTTTAACTCTTGCTGTTTTTGGGTTTTTAATTTTTTTAAATGAGCACTTTTTCTTACAATACAGCATATTCTTGGCTGAGAGTTTTGAATTACAGATTATATTGATGTTTATAGCGGGTGTTTGGAGTTTGTATTTTTAATTGTATTGTCATTTTGGTAATGTAATTCTTCGTAATACTAGATCTGATGAATCATCCGTTCTGGTTTCAGTTCAGATTGCACAATTCTCAGTCTGTCAGAGGCTATGACTTTTTGGAGCCAAACTGAAATCTGCGGATGATGTGGGTAATTAACACCAGATGCTGATAGTAACTGCATGCAGTTCACATTAAATTCATCTCTCACATTAAAAATTTGGAACGATACAACTCAAAATACATAAAAGATCTGACACGTCGCACATAGAAAAGAAGCCATCAACACATTTATTTTTAATGCAATATACAGGCAGAGCTATTGAGGCTGTGTTCACACTTACATTGAAGCTTCCATTAGCAAGTAATACAGTTCTGCGAAGACGCATAATGCCGCATCCAGTGCTGTTCTTGCTGGCAAAACAGAAGCTATTATTTCTTAGTCTACCGAAACAATTAAAAGGGTGTTTGGGTTTTGTTTTTTGACGGGGAAGAAAATGATACATTCTGCTAATGTAGGAGCAGCTGCCCCTGGTCTGCACAGGTATAGCTATCCATGAGCTAACTAGATAGGACTAAGCATGTTCTCCGTCTTGTGATGCAAAGTCAGACTGCATTCAAGGAGTGAGATTGTCTGGGGAAGCTCCAGTGATAACTGTCCATATATGTGATGTCACTGGAGCTCTTTGAGGTATATGTTTAAGGGGTGGATGGGGTGAATGTCTTAGTGACATCAGTCAGTCACAGGCTATTATGGTATCTGTTAAAAGTATATTTTTTTTACAGTATAGTATTGTAAGGAATACCGTAGTCTACTACAGTATTCCCTTTTTTTCTGCTGTGTACTGATATATACCAGCCAGGTGGAGACCAAAAGGATACTTTTGACCTCAGTCTAACTAATGAATACCTATAGGCACGTTTATTATGTACGTTGGAAGCTTTCCCAGCATCAACACTAAATATAAGTCAGTTTCCCATATTCCAGAAAAACCTCACTTCCAGAAAAACTGCAGCATGTGGCACGGTTAGAAAAACTGTCGCTGCTTGGGCAAATTCTCAGAAGGGGGGCCAACGGGGGCCTGGTTGGGATGGGTACATGGGGCAATAAAACCGGTTATCCCTCCTCCTCATGCTTTTTGGGGGGTATTTTTTGACCTCAGTGGCGGGTATGGGGTGTAAAAAGTGGCGCTCTGTGAGGCTTCGTAAGCTTGATGAGGTGCGGCGGTCTCACACAGAAGACGCTCAACAAGCTCCTTCTGGAACTGCAGGAAGGGGAGCCTTCCTGGGGTCTCTTATATTTACGTATTACAGGTAGCGGTCGGTCGCATAATGTACTGCGCAAAACTGTGTACTCACGCAGGCGGTCATGCGCAGTACACTTTTTTTTGTTTGTATTTCCCGCACTGTCGCTTAGCGATGACGCGGGTACCCGCAGCCCGTACACAGTGTAGTTGCGTATGGGCTGCGGGTATATCCACGACCATGGAGCACAATGGGCTCTATGTTGCGGATATCCGCGGTAAAATAGAACCTGCTGCGTTCTCTTTTCTGCGAGTGGATTACACAATTCCGACCCACTGATATGAGCGGCATTGTGTAATCCAATGCGATTGATCTGCGTATTACCGCGGATTAGACGCATGCGGAATCCGTAATTCCTATCGGGTCATGTGAGACCGGCCCAAGGTAGATTGCTGCCTTTTTATTACGTGAGCGGGGACAGCTCAACGAGGCCACTGATCTAGGCTCTTGGCAACCGTTGGTCGCTGGGAGCAAGGAGATTTTAAATTTCCTTGGCTCCCCGACTCCTGCGCATGTATCCGTCATTTTGCCGGCGGTCGCATGTGCAGAATCCGGGAAGATTCACGGAGGAGGATCGCGCCGGGGTTCAAATATGGAGGCCTGTGGTAAAAAGTTTAATCTTCTCTCATCGCATCGGTGAGGGGAGGTGAAACTTCAATTTTTTAAAAACTTTTACGTGATCGCTATTATCCATTGGATAACGGCGAACACGTGACCAGAAACCGCTCACCGCGGCCCCCCGTGAAATCTCCAGGCTCTTGGCTCAGTTTTGTAGCCAGAAGCAGGGAGAATTTAAATTATTCTGGAAATCCACGGCTTTTGCGCATGCGTCCACCATTTTGGCAACAGGCGTGTGTGCAGAAGCTGGGGTAAGGTCCGTGGATAAATCCAGGTACTTTCATCCTCCCTCACGGATATGATCCGTGAGGGGAGATGAAACGTAAGCTTTTTCAACTTTTTTTTTCAGGATTTCAGGTTTTGGAACACCGGACATCACGGAGGACCCGAGGTGAGTATTTTCACTTCCCCTCATGGATCGGATCCATGAGGGGAGATGAAACTTGCACTTTTTTTTAACTTTTTCGTGATCGCCGCTGACATCTCCTGGTTCCCGGCTACCTTCAGGAGCTGGGAGCCAGGGGATTTTAAATTTGCCGGGGGGCTCCCGGCCTTCTGCACATGCGCGTAATGTCATCTGTCTGGCGTGCATGCGCAGAAGAGCGGCAGTGGGTCCCTCGGGGATCCTCAGAGCAGGGCTATGGGTTAATTCCCTGTAGCCCCACGCTCCCTCTCTCTGCTATGGGGAAATCCTGAAGCCCTGCGAGGCTTCTTCTCTCTCCTCCTGGAGCAGCTGCCCATTCACACGATTTTTAGCGTAGTATAGGCGCAATTTTTTTTTTTTTTTACGCACCTATATTGTGCTAAAACAGCGCTTATGTGAATGAGGCCTAAAAGGAACAACGACTAGACAATGCACATAACAATGCTTGCTGGTTGGTTGTACATCTTCATCTTCCCATGTGAATGGGGAGATGCATACCCCTGTCCATGGGGGACAATTGATTGTAGTAATGATCGTTCACCCCTGTAGCAGTAATACTTGGCATGTGTAAAAGAAATGCAAAGAGCGCCAATTATGCTTTGTTGATCCCTACTTGTTACATCAGGCTGAGAATCGTTCAATGTAAAAAGGACCCTAACCTTTGTGTATTTACTTTCAGATTGATGTCCTTAAAGCAGATATGGAAAGTGCAGAGTGGAAGATCTTGGAAAACCTCATTCTAGAGGGCATCATCGAGCAGATTGGACAGCTTGTTTTGGAGATCCATCTCCACTGGCCTGGGTTTGAAGTCAGTGGAAATGACAGCAGTGTTGTTAGATACTGGTTCAGCTTATTCAAGGAGCTCGAGCACAAGGACTTTAAAATGTTCTATACATACAAAGATTTATCTAAACCACAAATGTTCCTTAAGAAGGATGTCTTCAATGCAAGCAGTTGCTATGTACTAAGCTGGGTAAATACCAGGTGGACGTGACAAAGATAACGGATGACTTGATCAGAATTACAATGTTGCTTGATGAAGGAATTGAGCAATGAGGACTTTCTATGCTGCACAATATGCTGAATGGTGCACATCAGCTGACTTATTTTTCAGGGAAGTGACTCTTAAATTAAGAATCTTATTGATGGTAAAATGATACTCCAGATCGAATGTACCTGCATAGTGCTTTTTTTTTTTTTATAAATTTTTGACAGTCTAAAAGAAAAACTGTCTGTGCCTATAGCAACCAATTACCGCACAGCTTTCATTTCTTATAGTGCTTTTACAACATGAAAGCAGCTTTATGTTTGTTTACTATGGGCAACAAAGGTTGTTTTTTTTTTTTTTTGCTTCATAAATGGGGTCCATCGTGATTGTAGCAGGCAAGTGAGTGTATTATGCATTTTATAAGACAGCTGTAATTGACCAAAAAAATGGATTTTCACATATCCTCTGTAGTAAGGCTGAGACGGCTTAAGATCACCCCAAACTGGATTTCTAAATAGGGCAAATGAACAGGTTGCCATCAACCCACTTATTAGAGGGTCCCTCATGCGGTGGTAGGTGGCAGCATGTCCATGCGTTACACTGGCTTGTCTATTTCCTTGGTGTCACTGCAGGGAAATTTCCAACTTGCTGTTGTATGCCCCTCTGCAGATTACATAATCGCATTGGCTCTCCTTCCTGGTGGCAGGACATTTTATGAATTGCATATTTTCTAGGATGTAATAAGTAGATTATCCCTTTTAAAGCCTTGCCCTACAATGTGTAGCACTGGTTGCAGAGTGAGAAACTGCTTTCTGAAGAATATTCGTTGGTTTTAAAAATAAAAAAAACCTATGAATACCACCATATACAGTACTATGCAAACCTTATGCCGATATGAAAAAAAATGCTGCAAAGTAAGAATGCTTTTAAAAATAAAAAAAAGTGTTAATAGTTTGCATTTTGTAAATTGACAAAAATAAAGTGAATAGACAAAAGAGAAATTGAATCACATCAATATGTGGTGTGACCGCTCTTTGTCTTCAAAACAGCAGCAATTCTTCTAGGTACACTTGCACACAGTTTTTGAAGGAACTCAGCTGGGAGATTGTTCCAGACATCTTGGAGAACTAACCACAGATCTTCTGCAGATGTAGCTTGCTTAAATCCTTCTGTTTCTTCATGTAATCCCAGACAGACTGGATGATGTTGAGATCGGGGCGCTGTAGGGCCATATGATCACTTCCAGGACTCCTTGTTTTCACATAAAGATAGTTCTTAGTAACATTGGCTCAAAACATATTCTGCAGCAGGAAAACAACCCCCATCAGACAACTTCCTGATGGATAAGTATCTGCCTGTATTTCCCAGCATTGAGGACACCATTAATTCTGACCAAATCCGCAACTTCACTTACAGAAATGCAGCCCAAAGTTGCAAGGAACTGCCAGCATGCTTCACTGTGACACTCATTGTACCGCTCTCCTGCCCTTCCATAAACACATTGCCTTTTGTTACAGCCAAATATTTACAAATTTGACTCAGTCCAGAGCACCTGCTGCTATTTTTCTGCACCCCAATTCTTAGGTTTTCATCCCTAATTGAGTCGTTTGGCTTTTTTCTAGTCAAAAGGAATGGCTTTTTGACCACATCTTTCCATCAAGCCCACTTCTGGCCAGACTTTCTGAACAGTAGAGGGGTGTATCTGGGTCCCATTAGTTTCTGCCGGTTCTGAGCTGATGGCTCTGCTAAATATCTTTAGATTTTGAAGGGAAGTAAGAATGTATCTTTCATCTGATGCCATAAGTTTCCTTGGCCAACTACTGTGGCTTTGGTCCTCAACATTGCCGATTTCTTTATGCATCTTCAAAAGAGCTTGCAGAGCACCCCAAGTCTGCCTTGAAATCGTTGGCTGGGACAGACAGTGCTGATGCTGTAAAACTACCTTGTGGCTGTGCTCACTCTTTCCATGTTGTATGACCTGTGACATGAAACGGTCTTTCACAACCTCACCTTTGTAGCAGAGTACCATTACCTTTTTAAGCCTCCTGCCCAGCTGTTTTAGTTAATGACAGTTTCAACCTACATATGAAAATAATCATTATCCTCTGTTTGGTATAAGTGGTTAATCATACACCTGACTCCTACAAAATCCCTGACTTTGTGCAAGTGTTAATTTGGTACAGGGGTTGGCCCGTTCGCATGGAAAGTTTTATGAACTCGTTGTTACTTCAGAGGAACCGAGGAATTAAATATATTCACCATTTTGCATGAATCTTTGCGTTACCCAGGAAACACTACACGGAGGTGACCAAATTGATCAATCAATTTAGAACCTAAAACTTTTTGTGGCAAATTCTTAGATTTTTTATGACGCGGAAAGTTAGAGTAGTAGAAATGGGGCAGGGCTACTTCACATGGCCGTAGGCGCAACTATGCTCACTATAATAGCACATGAGTTTAAATAAAACAGCGGGAAGATAGGTAATACCTGTGGCCTATGTGAAAGAAAGCCAAGGCAAGTCCCACCTTTTCTCGCCCATACTATTACCGGCGACAATACCTCAAATTAAAACAAAACCGTTGAAATCAATGGTTTAGTTTTGTCCCATTATGTGTCTGATTATCACAGCCGCATAACCAGACTAAAGTATGCCCATGTGAAGAAGCCCTCAAAGGTGAGGTAGATTCTCCTCAGGATATGCACATAGAGGTGAGGTAGATTCTCCTCAGTATATGCACATAGAGATTAGGTAGATTCTCCTCAGTATATACACATAGAGATTAGGTAGATTCTCCTCAGTATATACACATAGAGGGGAGGTAGATTCTCCTCGGGATATATACATAGAGGTGAGATAGATTCTCCTGAGTATATACACTTAGAGGTGAGGTAGATTCTCCTCAGTATATACACATAGAGGTGAGGTAGATTCTCCTCAGGATATACACATAGCGGTGTGGTAGATTCTCCTCAGTATATACACATAGAGGTGAGGTAAATTCTCCTCAGTATATACAGATAGAGGTGAGGTAGATTCTCCTCTGTATATACACATAGAGGGGAGGTAGATTCTCCTTAGTATATACACATACAGGTGAGGTAGATTCTCCTTAGTATATACACATAGAGATGAGGTAGATTCTCCTCAGTATATACACATAGAGGGGAGGTAGATTCTCCTTGGGATATATACATAGAGGTGAGGTAGATTCTCCTGAGTATATACACTTAGAGGTGAGGTAGATTCTCCTCAGTATATACACTTAGAGGTGAGGTAGATTCTCCTCAGGATATACACATAGAGGTGAGGTAGATTCTCCTCAGGATATACACATAGAGGTGAGGTAGATTCTCCTCAGGATATACACATAGACGTGAGGTAGATTCTCCTCAGGATATACACATAGACGTGAGGTAGATTCTCCTCAGGATATACACATAGACGTGAGGTAGATTCTCCTCAGGATATACACATAGCGGTGAGGTAGATTCTCCTCAGTATATGCACATAGAGATGAGGTAAATTCTCCTCAGTATATACAGATAGAGGTGAGGTAGATTCTCCTCTGTATATACACATAGAGGGGAGGTAGATTCTCCTTAGTATATACACATACAGGTGAGGTAGATTCTCCTTAGTATATACACATAGAGATGAGGTAGATTCTCCTCAGTATATACACATAGAGGGGAGGTAGATTCTCCTCAGTATATGTACATAGAGGTGAGGTAGATTCTCCTCAGGATATACACATAGAGGTGAGGTAGATTCTCCTCAGTATATACACATAGAGATTAGGTAGATTCTCCTCAGTATATACACATAGAGATTAGGTAGATTCTCCTCAGTATATACACATAGAGGGGAGGTAGATTCTCCTCGGGATATATACATAGAGGTGAGATAGATTCTCCTGAGTATATACACTTAGAGGTGAGGTAGATTCTCCTCAGTATATACACATAGAGGTGAGGTAGATTCTCCTCAGGATATACACATAGCGGTGTGGTAGATTCTCCTCAGTATATACACATAGAGGTGAGGTAAATTCTCCTCAGTATATACAGATAGAGGTGAGGTAGATTCTCCTCTGTATATACACATAGAGGGGAGGTAGATTCTCCTTAGTATATACACATACAGGTGAGGTAGATTCTCCTTAGTATATACACATAGAGATGAGGTAGATTCTCCTCAGTATATACACATAGAGGGGAGGTAGATTCTCCTTGGGATATATACATAGAGGTGAGGTAGATTCTCCTGAGTATATACACTTAGAGGTGAGGTAGATTCTCCTCAGTATATACACTTAGAGGTGAGGTAGATTCTCCTCAGTATATACACATAGAGGTGAGGTAGATTCTCCTCAGGATATACACATAGAGGTGAGGTAGATTCTCCTCAGGATATACACATAGAGGTGAGGTAGATTCTCCTCAGGATATACACATAGACGTGAGGTAGATTCTCCTCAGGATATACACATAGACGTGAGGTAGATTCTCCTCAGGATATACACATAGACGTGAGGTAGATTCTCCTCAGGATATACACATAGCGGTGAGGTAGATTCTCCTCAGTATATGCACATAGAGATGAGGTAAATTCTCCTCAGTATATACACATAGAGGTGAGGTAGATTCTCCTCTGTATATACACATAGAGGGGAGGTAGATTCTCCTTAGTATATACACATACAGGTGAGGTAGATTCTCCTTAGTATATACACATAGAGATGAGGTAGATTCTCCTCAGTATATACACATAGAGGGGAGGTAGATTCTCCTCAGTATATGTACATAGAGGTGAGGTAGATTCTCCTCAGGATATACACATAGAGGTGAGGTAGATTCTCCTCAGGATATGCACATAGCGGTGAGGTAGATTCTCCTCAGTATATGCACATAGAGGTGAGGTAGATTCTCCTCAGTATATACACATAGAGGGGAGGTAGATTCTCCTTAGTATATACACATAGAGGTGATGTAGATGATCAAGTTGCAGCCCCTTTAACGTTCCTTATTTACATACCAAATTTTCAAGATTCGCATTTTGATTGTGAATTTCTCTTAAAGGCCTGCTTAGTACGCCTCCACGACCTGAAGGTAGCATGTGCAAAAAATATCCCTGGGCACACATGACGGGGCGGAGCTATGCGATGCCGCGTAGAAGGGGGCGGAGCCAGAACGCCGCTGCTGCCGGACAGACCCGAAGGCAGAAGACCCTTCTTGCGCAAGCGCGTCTAATCAGGCAATTAGACGCTGAAGTTAGACGGAGCCATGGAGACGGGGACGCCAGCACAGCGAAGGTAAGTGAATAACTTCTGCATGGCTCATATTTAATACACGATGTATATTACAAAGTGCATTAATATGGCCATACAGAAGTGCTGAACCCCACTTGCTTTCGCGAGACAACCCCTTTAAATCAGGTACCAATCCATCCTCCGCTTGACCTTGGTAAAATCAAAGGAAGCTTTTCGCCACGAGTGAGCGATAAGAGGATTTTTTACTCACCGTAAAATCTCTTTCTCGTCTCGTCATTGGGGGACACAGCAAAGACCGTGGGATATAGCTTCTGCCACTAGGAGGCGACACTAAGCACAAAAAGTTAGCTACGCCCGCTGGCTATATCCCTCCTGCCGACAGCAGGCTAATTAGTTTTTAGCTTAGTGTCTTGTAGGACGACATTGTACTGCCATCATTTTGTCCAAAGGCGGTTCACATTAATTATAAGGCCCTATTAACTGTAATTAGTCTGTGAGCAGTCCTAAAACTGGACAACAGATTCTCCCATGCAAATATGCATTATGAACGACTACCCGTCCACTATGAATGGAGGCAGGCGGGCTACAACGATCCCTGGCCCGCCCTGCCTGCGTTCACTAGTGATGATCGAGCCTGTATAAAAGCACAGGAAGGATTATGGCTGGGACGAGCTGTCGGGCATCTTTTATAGGTCACCCTGTGTAAGGGGCCCTTGCAGCTGTGTCAAGAAGTTCTTGAGGGCCTTTCTGACAAATGCTAATCAAGGATTATTTAAGTGCACCTCACACAGGCTGACAAACCTCATGGGGAGACACTGGCCCATACAGTTTCCTCACTGTCAGCCACACATTCCGGTTTACACAGATGTGCTACTGTCAATGATTTTTTGCTGTAGCATCGGAATTGGCTTATGATCATTTGTATACTGATTGGGGCGCTATTCACACAGCCCAATAATCGGACTATGTAAAGGGCTTTAATCCACAATGTGTGACCATGACCTAATGGAGTACAAGTGTATAATATAATTATAATGTGATAACTAGAGATGAGCGAGCGTACTCGGAAAAGCACTACTCGCTCGAGTAATTTGCTTTATCCGAGTATCGCTGTGCTCGTCCCTGAAGATTCGGGTGCCGGAACGGAGCGAGGAGCTGCAGGGGAGAGGGGGGAGGAACGGAGGGGAGATCTTTCTCTCCCTCTCTCCCGCCCGCTCTCCCCTGCTCCCCGCTACGACTCACCTGTCAGCCGCAGCGGCACCCGAATCTTCAGACCCGAGCACAGCGATACTCGGATAAAGCAAATTACTCGAGCGAGTAGTGCTTTTCCGAGTACGCTCGCTCATCTCTAGTGATAACGTTATTCTGAGTCAGCACGGTTCCAGTGATACCAAGTTTATACAGTTGTTTTATGTTTTGCTATTTTTGTACATATAAAACATTTTTTTCCTCTTAAAGTTTTTCTCTTGTGTCGCCACATTCCAAGAGCCATATTAATTTTCTTTTCCATTGCCACAGCTCTACAAGGCCTTGTTTTTTGCGGGATGAAGTCTAGTCTTTAGTTATCCAATTTTTAGGAACATAAAAAAATTTGATCGCATTTTATTAAATTTTTTCTAGAGGAAAGAACAACAAAATCTAATTCTGGCATGTTTATTTTTTACTGCATTCTCTGAGCAGTATAAATAATGTATTAAAGTAATTCTACAGGCCGGTACAATTATGCCAATACCAAATTGTAATAGTTTTCTTTTTCGCAACTTTCACAGTTTAAAAAAAAAAAAAAGTAATGAAAGTTTAAATGACCCTCCTTTTGCTATATCTATAATAAAATCAAAATTCTAAGAAAAATACATTTTTGGTATCACCGGATCCGTAAAAATTTGATCTATCAAAGTAGTGCAATATGTACCCTACATAGTGAATGTAGTCCGAAAAAAAAATAAAGAACGCCAGAAATGCACTGTCACCCTGTCTCCCAGAAAAAAAAAATGCAATAAAAAGTGATAAAAAGTTGTATGTATTCCAGATTAGTACTAACAGAAAATACAAGACATCCCGTAAAAAATGAACCCTTGCTCAAATATGTTGACAGAAAAATTAAGTTATTGCGCGAACATGCAGCAGAAAATAATTAAATGTCTTTGAAAAAAATACAAGTACTACAGCAAAAAAAAAAAAAAAAAAAAAACACAAACAAAAAAAACTTACAAGTTTGGTATCGTAGTAATCGCACTGACCATAGAATTATGTCGTTTTTGTTGCAGTTTGTGTGCTGTATAAACGAAATGCACTGAAATATGGCGGAATGTCACCATTTTTCATTTTACTCCACTTTAAATAGCAACATTGAAAAATACAAGCCCTCATACAGCGACATCAATGAATAAGTAAAAGGAGTTATGTTTTTGTTTTTTAAAGAGGGGGGAGGAAAAAACGAAAAAGAGGGGAAAAAAAGGGGAGCTAAATAATGTACTAACTTCCTTCTCTGGGTCATTACCACGCAGGGATACCACATGCATAATTTTATTTTTTATTTTTTACAAAGTAAAGGGAGAAAGTTTTTACTTTATTTTTTTTTTTACTTTTTAAAAAAAAGTTTTTGTCCCTTTAGGAGACTTCCACAGACGCCCATCAGGACCCCCCGATCACATTGCGGGGGTCCGATGGTGTCAGCCCTTTACATGCTGCAGTCGCATAGACCACTGCATGTAAAGGGTTAAAACAGCAGAGATCGGAGGTTTTCTCCATTCTCTGCTTTGTAAGAGCTGGTGCCCAGCTATCCTCTGACAGAGGGAGCCCCCTCCCTCTCTCAGCCCTTTACATGCTGCGGCCTAAGACCGTGGCATGTAAAGGGTTAACACAGCATCGGAGGTTTTCTCCATTCTCTGTGTAAGAGATGGTGCCTGGCTATCTTCTGACAGCCAAGCACCAGCTCTCCCTGCCACAAGCCGATGGTCTCCATGGCAACCTGTAAACAAAGCAGTGCAGGAGTTTAAAAATAGAAGCAGGAAGTTGACAACCGATTGGTAATATCTTCCTGCTTTTTTGTTTAAAGTCCTGCACTGTTCTATGAGGGACTGTGCAGGCAGAGCACACTGCCACAGCTTATGGTATTGTGCTCTGCAGGTCCCATAGTGAAACATATAGCCTGAAAGATTTCCCAGCTATCACTATGGGCATTGGAGCTCGTCCCGGAAAATTTCCAGGCATGCCACTCAAGGGGTTAAGGGAAGCACAGAGTCTAGATCATGTGAGGTAATTATCCCCCTCTACTCTTCCTTGGTCAGACCTCATCTGGAATACTATGTCCAGTTCTGGGCACCCCACTTCAAAAAAAGAAATCGACAAACTGGAGCAAGTTCAGAGAAGAGTTACCAAGATGGTGAGCAGTCTGCAAATCATGCCCTATGAAGAGCAGTTAAAGGATCTGGGAATGTTTAGCTTGCAAAAAAGAAGGCTGAGCGGAGACTTAATAGCTGTCTACAAATATCTGAAGGGCTGTCACAGTGCAGAGGGATCAGCCCTATTCTCATTTGTACAAGGAAAGACTAGAAGTGATGGGATGAAACTGAAAGGGAGGAGACACAAATTAAATATTAGAAAAAAAACTTTGACAATGAGGGTGATCAATGAGTGGAACAGGTTACCACGGGAGGTGGTGAGTTCTCCCTCAATGGTAGTGTTCAAAGGCTGGACAAATATCTGTCTGGGATGATTTAGTGATCCTGCACTGAGCAGGAGGTTGGACCCGATGACCCTGGAGGTCCCTTTCAGCTCTACCATTCTAGGATTCTATATAGATGTATTTACTGTACGGCTGGACAGAAGCCAGGTATCCATTGTGCTTAGAAATCAGATGAATGCTCTAGCCTCAAACACGCTAGGAACCCTGTGATTTTACCATATGTTGGAGGAATGCTATAATACAGAATCCGATTGAAACATGCATTAAATCAGAGATATAACTGGAGGACCCCATAAAAATCTACTGTGCTGTCGATATACTATCCTATTTCTGTAGCTCAATCCTGTGAGAATCAGGAGATGGATGAGCCAAATCACAGCCATTTAGTGATGTAATTCCACAAGTGGCTGTGAATGATCGAGCAACGGCTGTGATTGGCTGGTGCTTGATCTAATCTCAGCACTCACTTTGCTGGAGGCGGGGTATACAAAGCCCCATCACCAGAAAGAAGCTGAGATGTCAGAGTGGAGGACACTATAGCTTGTGGCAGCGCCGCCGGAGACCATTGTGAGGCATCAGGATGCCGCGGACCAGGTGAGTATTGGTTTTTTTTTATGTCGGTTAACTAGGGCTTATTTTCAGGGAAGGGCTTATATTTCAAGCCTTCCCTGAAAACCGCAGTAAGACTTATTATCGGGGAAACACAGTAGAAAAGGCTTTTGATTGGCAGAGTCTTTGACAGTGTTCACAAAGCGAAAAATTTGCTGTGTAATCTGCACCAATTCTGTGTCCCATTACTTTAAATGGGAATCCATGCCGTAGTCTATACAACACAGATTTCAAATCTGCAGGCAGAAAAGTGACTTAATGTGGTTTCCATGTTGGGAAATCTGTATTTTGATTTTGTCCAATGAAAAAGGCTAAATTCGTGGGCCTTTCATTTACACGGTCATGGCCCAAATCCACAGCCCAGCTGCACAATTTTACTATGGTTTTTTAGAGATAAACTCTACCATGTAACATATCCTAAGGTCAAAATTCATTCTGTATGAAGAGTAAATATTTTAGAACCCATTCTGAGATTCCTAAGGGACAATCTTTCAGGTACTAATTGCTGCTTGTCTGGCTCCCTACTATTGTTAAAATGTATACACCGTGGTTACATACAAGGACCAGAAACCACTAAAAACCCATTACCCCACAGCTGAGATTTCTTCAAGCAGTATAAAACTTCTTCAGGTCCTGATTGTTTGCTACAATGTATCAGTCACATGAGCAGATTTTGCATAGGCTTGCACTGGGGTATGCAAACATGCATTTTTCATGTGTGTGAAAAAAACCCCAACAAGTATATCCTATTTTTGCCCGTATTACAGACCCGAAATAACCTATCCAACCCTAAGGCCACCCTCACACAGGCGTTTTTTTTACAGCGTTCAGCGCTGCTTTTTCACCACAGTGCTAAACGCTGTACAAGGCTCCCATTCATTTTAATGGGGCTGCTCACACAAGGCTGAAAAACGCAGTGTATTCAACGCTGCGCTTTGACAATGATGCATGTTCTATTTTTGGCTGTTTTCAGCCCTGTGTTGCCCATTAACCGTTTCCAATCCACTGTCTGACCTCTGAAGACATTATGATTTAAGGCTGTACAGCTCCGATGTTGGAAGACGTCCGTCGGGGTTCTCTTACTGTATATATTGCCAGCCTCTCTGCTGTCGGAGCCTATCCAACGTATCACCTGATGCAGTACTGGCTTTAGCCAGCAGATAGCGCAGTTGTATAATAGCAAAAAAAGAGTAAGCCCCCTAGGAAAACCAGGATACAAATTGGATTGGGAAGGGTTAAAATGAATGGGCAGCGGTTTCAGTGTTGCCAAAAACGTGGCACAATTTACCTTGCTTTTGGCAGCGCTAAACGCCCTAGCTACACTGTCTGAGTAAAAAAAAAAAACACTTTTTTTTTAAATCAACACTTACCTTGCAGATGTCACTGTCCCCGACGGTGCTTTTGGGACTTCTCAGCCTTCAGAGGAACTTTCGCTGGCAACAGAGATTCTAAATCCTTGCCTCCAGAGAGAGATTGCTCTAAATGGCTGACAGCCGACTGAGCCACTCACAGCCATTCATTCATTGAATGGCTGTGATTTGAAGCATCCAGTGCTGGTTCTGATTGGGTCAGCCGGCGGTCGCTCAGTTGGCTTCAAAATCTCCCGACAGCTACGCTGGGGACAGCAGCTTCACCTGCTAGGTGATTATAGATTTTTTTTTTAGCCAGCAGCCATACTACTGGCATAACCAGGCAGAATCTGCAGAAAAAGCTGCGTTTCTGCAAATGCCTATGTGAGGGAGGCTTAAGGGAGCCGAAAAAATATGCATGATATTCACATAGGAAGTAAGGGGGAAATCTGCATCTACTTGCAGTGTGTGTGAATACAAAGTGAACACAGCATCTTTACATGCGCAAAAAAGCCAAAATACAACACACTCATCCCTATAGGATGGCAGAATATCCTATTCAGTGACAAACACAACCTAAACTGTGAGGAATTGAAGTATATCAAAGAGAACATGTGTCAAGATTAGACTTTAGATAAGGACTCATACCCACGCGCGGTTTCCCACTGCGCATTATATGTGCGGTGCACACATGCGTGATACGTGGTGAATGGAGTCAATGAAATGCAATGGACGTTCATTGCTCCATGCACTCCTGTGCACAGTTACGCTAGAAAAATAAATCGCAGCATGCTCTATTTCTCTGTGTATCATACCATACAAGGCCTGTGCATCCATACGCTGCCCACATGCAATACATGGTGTATGGGTAGTGTTTCCATATGCATCCCTGCTCTGCTCAGAGCGGGGAATTTAAAATAAATTAATAAATACACTGCGCAGGTCTGTGAATTGCGATTTCGGGGCATGCACAGTGCCATACACAGTCTCTGCCAGCAGAGCATATGAGCTGTGTACATGGAAACCTGCAGCATTTTACGCATACGGCTGTGAGCATGAGCCCTACATCTGCATTAATATGGTGACTGGTTAAGCAAACGCAAGTTAGAACCACACATGCAGGTTTTGAGACAATTTTTGCAGCATATTTTGAACCACAGATGGGAATGGATACAGAAGAGTTGTAAGTCTGGGTTCACACGGGGCGGATTTGCCGCAGCAAATCCGCCAGCGGCCGCTTATCCCGGCATTAGCCAGCCATGTGGACGAGAAATCTCGTCCACACGGGACGGCAAATCCGGCAGAATCCGGCGCTGCGGCATGGATTCGCCGGCCGTATGTTCATTTTTTTTCTTTTTCTGCTGTGGCTGCGCTCTCCTCTATGGGAGCGCCGGCCGCAGCGGAAGAGCGAGCAGCCAGGCTGCTTCAAAACCCGTGGCTATGTGCCGCGGGTTTTGAAGCAGCGCTTCTCCCAGCGGAAATCTTGCGGTTTTTCGTTGCGGCCAAACCGCGAGATTTTCGCCGGGAATCTGCCTCGTGTGAACCCAGCCTAACGCTTTTGAGTTTGCTTACGTTTGGATGCACTCCTGGCTTTACTAATTTTTTTAGCCAAACTGCATCAGATACTGCTACAAAAACTGCATGCATGATTCCAGCCATATTCAGATACTTGCCTTCAGGAAATATTACTAGCATATCAATGAATTACCAGCAGAATCCAGATAGCTATTTTTGTGTTTATGAATGGCACTGTAGAAAAGCACAAGTTATAACATAGTGATAAAACGCTTTGTCCTGCAAAAAAAAAAAAAGTTGTACATTCCAAGTTAAAATAGACTGCAATAAAGCCACAATGTAAAAAAGACCAATTTACAATTTTATTTTTCACTTAAAAATAAAGACTTCTGTACACGTTAATAATAGGTTTGTCTGAGCTTACATATACACACATACAGGGAGAGAGATGTAAAAACCACAAGACCTGCTGGTGAAAGTACTTTGCCACCTGGACACAGTACAAGGGTACACAACTTCCATCAGGGCACTGAAGCACTCAGGGACAAGCGTTCTCCTAAAGAATTTACACACAAAGTCTGATCAGATGTCTTCAGAGGGGATGACAGAAGGCGGCCCATGTACACCTTCAACACTGTAAAGTAGATCTTGAAAATGAACTGTCCTTAATGGTTGTCTTTAATCTTACTATGAGCCAGGTCTCTAGAACACCCATGCAAAGTACTTTAAATATATTCATAGTATATTCATCGAGAATAGACTCTCCATCTTCAGTCCCAAAGTTTGATGAGGCCGTCCCAACCACAGGTGATCACTTTGGAGGTTTCATGAGGATGCCACACTGCACTTATACATACTTTGTCATGGGCTTTCAATCTGCTGTATAGTTTGGTAGTCTTCCAGTCCCAGATGTTCAGCTTTCCATCAGCATCACCAGACACCACATAACTGTACAACGAAAAATACATTGTTATTGTGGTGGTAGCATCGAAAACAACAGATATCATTAAAGATGCTGTCATGTCCTTGGAGCAGCTGTAGCCCCGCTAACCATCAGCCTTTCTTTCTACTCCCCTCCCAGTACAGATTCCTATTAGATTCAGCACCCAAGGCAATCAATCTGTTGAGTGGGTGATCTTCACCACCAAGTGTCTGTCAATGGAGGACGTCATCCACTATAAGTGGTAGTGTCTGTCCAAACTGAAGACACTAGAAGTCGAATATACAGGGAACCTATGATAGAGCCAGGTGACCCGAGGACATAACAGATCCTCTTTAAAGGGGTTGTGCCAAGTTTATAACGTTATCTCCTATCCAAAGTATAACCTAATGATGATCGGTGGAGGTGTGACAGTTGGGACTCCTACCGATCCCGAGAATGGGGCTCCTGAATGAAGCAGAGGTCGCACACATTCACCACCACTCCATTCATTTCAATAGAGTACAAATTCTCAACAATCTCCAGCGCTCCTACTGAAATGACCACCACATTACACACTGCGTGAAATACTGAACTGCGTTTTCAGATCCGGTTGGTTGAAAAGTGAACTTCCGAAAAACACAGTTCAACTTTGTGTGTAATGTGCTCTCTGGAACATGAGAATTGCAACTTTTTGAGGTTATGATACAAACTTTGCTGATCCTGCCCTGTCTGGTGAATATGACACGAAGGGGGCAGGGCACTCCTGGTATTATATAAGAGTTGTGAAGGAGATTTACTTGAGAAAGGACGCTCAAGTTTCAGGAAGTGCATTGTATAGAATTTTATATTTTTCGGAACATTTAAATAAATAATACTATGTTTGGAGCCCTGCTCCACATTGTGAATTGGTTTTACACAATACTAATTCTAAGGCATAGAACTGCTCAAGAAAATTCTATTGTAGAAAAGTTGTATTGTTTTGATGAACCCCATAACAAAGAAAGATGGCAAAACAGAAGGGACGCCAAGTTCAAAAGTGTCATTTAAATACTTACACTCCCTTCCATGCTCCTTGATGTGCGTACTGCAAACTAGCAATCTACTGGAGTCTTCTCAATTATGTATGTGTGCCTAGTCCTATGCAGTGAACAGGTTTGTGAGAGCACAGCAGGGGAAAAGGAAGGAGTGCAAGTATAGCAGATGTGGACTCTGTGGCATTGTATGCAGAGTTCAGTCTCAAGTTACCATGGCCAAGGCATGGATATTGTATACTGAAAACATTGCATCCTGAGCCCACTGTAACTTGAGGTAAAGCAGCATTAATAATCCATGATCCACGACGATTCTTTCATCCATAATCTTTGCTCATGTTCTCCTTCACCCTTACCTCATATCTGGTGAAAAGTCAACTTGACAAGCATAGCCTGCCACCATATGGCCTTTAAACATTTTCTTTTTATTTAATCGGAATCTATTTTGTGCTCCAAAAATAAGGATCTGGTTATCCATAGACTGACAAGCTAACCATTTACCTGTGAATTAATAAAACGACAATTAATCCAAATATATCACTGAATTGCAATAGCTTAAAAGGGGTATTCCAGCAGAGTTGGGAACCCGCTGCCATGGATACCGGCCACCTAGCCTCAGAAACAGCCCTGCAGTAATTGCTAAACTTTCCATAGACTCTGCTATCATTGAAGTGAATGTGAGCTATGGAAACCGAGTAGCACAACACACTACATTGTGCCATGGTGTTTTAGCTCCCATTCACATCCATGAGCGCTATGGAAGTGCTCAGCTCTTTCAGATAGGTGGTCGGAACACACTGGCTGGGTTAGCCATCTTGGCCATGAAAGGCATGATTGGAGTGCCCCCTTTAAGTAGCTCAATATATGCAAGCAAATATCAGAATACAACAATTTACAAGTAGAGATGAGCGAGCGTACTTGCTAAGGCAAACTAATCGAGCGAGTAGTGCCTTATGGGAGTACCTGCCCGCTCGTCTCTAAAGATTCAGGTGCCGGCGGGGAGGAACGTGGGGGATCTCTCTCTCTTCCCCCTGCTCCCTCACCGCTCTCTGAGAGGAGCGGGCAGGTACTTGCATAAGGCACTACTCGCTCATCTCTAAATGCAAGAAACTAAATAGTAGTGAATTCATAGACTGCTGCTTGTGCTGAATATTGTCTTTCTGCTACTTTCTGGAAGAACGTCTTTTAGGCCTCCTGCACACGGGCGTATTTGCATTGCGGAGACTGCGGCAGTGGGCATCGGCCTCCAGACACCTCAGCAAATACAGCCCATAGTATTCAATGGCAAAACGCAATTTCATCTCCACGAGCGGAAATCAAATGTGATTTTACACTTGAAGAATAAATTGTAGCATGCTGCGATTTTGTGCGGGTTACGCATGGCCGGCTTTCATTGAAGTCAATTTGCACATTTTTCCTCTGCAGAAAATCAACAGCAAATGTGACCCACGTGATTGTACCCTTATGATCATCTAACCACATTATCAGACAGTGACGCACAGGAAAATACGTGGCAGATTGCTTGTTAAAGCACCAAATGCAGTATGTTAAGGCCCTAAATAATGATAGATCTGTGTAAACAGCATCTGTTCAGTACTGAATAGCCGCTGCTTACAGTGAATGGGGAGGGTGGGGAGAGAACTCTTCTCCAGCTGCCCCACCTCCCTGCTGGCCGCTCTGTGAGCGATCCAACAATACTCGCTCTTGTGCAGTAGCACGGAAGGGAGTATATGCGGGGAAGAGTGTCCAGCATAGTTTGCCCGACATTCGTCCAGTGTTAATGGGCCTTTATTGTACTACCATGTGACCGTTCAAGTCTGTTACATACCAATCTGCTAATGTGATTCCAATTACAATGCATCTAATGCTGTTAAATACACTTCTATAAATACAGGTAGCATTGAAGGAATTCTACTTACCATTAGGTGACAAGGTAACAGCAGGCATGGAGTGCATACTTGGCTCTGCTATGTATTTAAAATCCACAGGGATGTCCCTGGAGGAGAAAAACGGTAACAAAACCTGAACTGTAACAGGTGCTGCATTGTTAAACTGGGACAAAATTATTTAAAGGTTATTCCTCAAAATTCTCCTTACCATTTAAATATGCATCATATTTTAAAAGATTAAAGTAAGACTCAGGTCCCTGCACCAAATTTTTCCAGGGGGCAAAAAGGTAAGGGGGGTATTTGTTAAATTACTCACTTCTCTCGTTCTCCTGACGATCTGCTTGTTCCTAGGATCCCTCTTCATTCCTCCAAGATGGCCAGGGCCATTCTTACACTACCCAATGGAGACTGAGGACTATTGTTGTATTGGACAGTATAAGGCATTACATTCTGCTCTGCTTGGGTGGCAGGGATAATATGAGCAGTGCTGGCCAATCAGAAAGCAGCATGCAGTGTGTGCATAGAGTAGTGACAGCAGTCATGTTGGAAGAAAGAAGAGAGGCCTAGGAAGAAGCGGATCAGCATCTGAAACGGGGAGAAAGGAGTGTGATAAGTAGTGTTAGTTACAATTCCAACCAAAGGTGGTGAGAGGATAAGAGTCTCAAATTATAGCGGCAGGAAAGTGTGCACCATAATTTGCAATTTTCTATGCCAAAATACTGGAGCAAATCAATAAGTCCTCCCCTCTTCCCCCCCACATATACACACACAGTTCTCAAACTTCTAGCCACGCACAAATGATAGGCCTAAGGTATTTCCTTCCAGCAAACTCGCTCATCTTAGGCCAAATTCAAATGACTATATTAAATAGTATTTGTTAAAAAGGGCTCAAGCTGTTCACATTCCGGTACTGCATATATTTGCATCTGTAATTAATGAAGACAAATATGGACAAAACTTTGTGGAATTTAAAATCTATACCATCTGGAAGTGTAAAGCATATGTTTAAATGGGAAAGAGGTTGATGAAGAGGCTTTTCAGGTCCTCAAGAAATCTTCATGTCTGCAAATGCACCGATTTTATATTTACACTTCCATAATTGCAGTAGAGTGAACAAACACGGAACATACCACTCCCAGACTCTCAAGCTCTTATCGTCAGAGGTACTAACAAAACGCCTGTTCTCATCCACAAAAGTAATGGTGTTGACAGCTCCCAGGTGCCGGTCGTACTCTTGAACAATTTCCCCACTTCGAATATCCCACTGAAAGTTTGAATGATATATAAAAAGAAAAAAAAAAAAAAAAGTTATAAAAACTGCCCAAACTGAAAAGTTAGTCAGGCAAAAACAAAAACCAGAAATAGTCCAGCAGTTATAAATCATAACTAGAAATTAAGAAATTCTAGTACCAGTGTTTCTGGTGGCGCAATGCACCACACAGCTGTGTTACATGTACATCAATCCATTAGGATCCCCACACATCTCTACTACATGCATCCTGACCCCACACAGCTCTACTACATCCATTATGATCCCCACACAAGACAAACACAGCTTGGCCCCTCACACAATAGTGACGTCACCACAGGTCCTTTAGCTGACCGGATCTCTGTGGTGGTATTAGGTCAGTGTCTTCTGGTAGGACTGCCAAGTTGTGTCTGAGATAATGGCTTAGTTGTATTCTCATTTAGTTATTTTTCTTCTCTACTTTTTAAGAGCCCTAACTCTGGTGTTCTTCTGTCAGTTAGGCTCTGTATTTGATATATCCCGTAGAACTTACAATGACGTCACCAGGGGGCGGAGCATAAGAACCCACATACAGTACTTTCTACGAAACTGCACGATGGCTCCTTCCCAAACAGTGACGTCACCACAGGTCTTTCAGCCCACCAGATCCTTGTGGTGGGGGCAGGTCGGTGTCTTCTGTCAAGGCTGCTAAATTGTGTCTGAGATAATAACAGCTTTGGCTTAAGAGTTTAATACGTTCTGTGATGGAGTTCTTAAGCCACAATATTTGTATCTCAAATCAATGTAACCCATTGAAATGAATTGAAGTGCCATTAATGCGTTCAGGACGTCCCCAAAAATAAGCCCTAACTACATTACACTACATGTAAAACATCAATACTCACGTTCCACCGGCATTTCAGTCCTCGTGATGGTCTTCGTATCCTCTGCTGTGCCGACAGAGCATTTCTTCCTGGAAGCAGGACTTGAATACCCCACCTCCAGCAAGCTAATGCTCCCATTGGCTGATGCAGCACTGGATTAACCAACCAGAGCATTAGATTGCTGGAAGCAGGGTATTCAAGCCCCACTTCCAGGGAGAAATGCTCTGTCGGCGTGAAGGAGGACATGGCAGCCTGCAGCAGCAACGCAGACTATCGCGAGGACCGGAACACCGGCGGTGGACGAGTATCAGATCCTCCCCTCGAGCCGGAGCTTGCGAGCTTCTTGAATTGCGGTAACCTCTTTCCCTGAATTTTTGTTCAGATTTAAGAGCAAAAACTCAGTTTACGAGGCTGCTTGCAAGCCGAGGTACCACTGTATTCTCATTTTGCTATTTTTGTCCTCCCCTTTTCAAGAGCCCTAACTTTGTTGTTGTTCTGTCAGTCAGGCTCCGCATTTAGAGATGAGCGAACGTACTTGGTAAGGGCGATTTCGCAATCGAGCACCATGATTTTCGAGTACTTCACTACTCGAGTGAAAAGTACTCGGGTGCGCTGTGGGTGAGCAGGGGGTTGCAGAGGGGAGTGGGGGGGGGGGGGGGGGGGAGGGAGAGAGAGAGGGCTCCCCCCTGTTCCCCGCTGCTACCCCCCACTCCCCTCTGCAACCCCCCGCCCCACAGCGCACCCGAGTACTTTTCACCCGAGTAGTGAAGTACTCGAAAATCGCAGTGCTCGATTGCGAAATCGCCCTTACCGAGTACGTTCGCTCATCTCTATCCGCATTTCATATATGTTGTAGGACCTTCGATGATGTCACCAGAGGGTGGAGCGATTAGGTCAACAGGGGCAGAGCTGGCTAAATCTACCGCAATTAACTCGCGCAGACTATTTATTATAGTTTCTGGTGGATAACCCTGGACAGCGAATGGTTTGTTCACTGGATACGGCCAAGACCTTAGGCAGTGTGGAATGGGTATTCTTGTGGGTGATCCTTGTTAATATGCAATTTGTAGCAATTTTATAGTTTACGTTAAATAATATGAGGCGCCACAGACAAAAATCCGAGTGAATGACACAATCTCTGGGTTGTTTGATTTGCGTAGGGGTACTTGACAAGAGTATCTGCTATCTCCTCTATTATTTGCAATAGCAATCAATCAACTTGCAGTGCGTATTTGGGCACATGTGGAAATTCATGGTTTTTACTGTGGTGACTTGGAGGAAAAGGATCATCCTCTCTGCAGACAACATGCTGCCTTTTCTGGCAGCTGTCGGGAGTCTCTCCAGGCTGTCATGTCAACTATTGAGGAATTTAGCCAATACTCTGGCTTAACTATTAACTGGAGTAAATCAGAGCTGCTGTTGGATGATCCAGGGATAAATACTTAAGTTTCTTACACTGCAGCAGAAGATCTTGAAGTAAAAAATATCTGGGAATTTATGTATCTATGGTTTTATCGGAATTTGAGTGTCTAAACCTACATTTGTCGGTTCTGACTTTTTTAAAAAAAAAAAATCTACTCGGAAGTGGCTTGGTTGAGATTACCGCTGTCAGTAGTGAGGAGGGTCAATCTTATAATAATGATCTGATGCCTTAAATTGCCTTTAAATTCTTAACTCCCTGGTTTGGATACTCCAACATTTTTGCCATAAAGTTATCCGTTTAAGGAGTTGATGAGGTGGGGTGGAATGGTGCTTATTAAATTGCAATTGGTCTTGTGGTCTATTTTAGGGGATGGGAACTACAGGGAACGAACAGGATTCGGGAACTGCTCTGTCACTATTTAATGACCGATATCGGTCTTGAAGTACATAAGTTTAAGATCCACTCCCAAAAACAGCCACACCTGATGCATAAAACTTGGAGGAAGGCTTGCTCTGTTCTGAATGTACTCCGTTTACCCCTATATGGGAAACACCACGGTTGCAGGGGCTATCTATTCAAGAACGTTCTAAACATTGGAATATCAAAGGGATATGTCGGTTTCCACATACTATTCAAGGGAGGGAACAGTTTTTTCGATTTCTGCTTACAATATGACCTGTCATGGACTGAATTTTACAGTTACAGCTTGCTCTTGCTAAAGAGTGAACACAAGAGAGATCGTTTACTCTCTAACGGAAAGCACAACGTTGCTCAGTAGCGTTGAGTGTTCTGTGGGCCTTATTTCCAAATTGTACAAGTACTTTCTCTTCAAAATGCATGAGCTTTTACCGTTGACCTTAAAGGCAAAGTAGACCAATTGAAGAGAGGCAGTGGCAGAAAATTCTGGAAAAAGTCCCGAAGCCGTTATTTAGTGAGGCACACAGATTGTCATATACCTACGTGCTCCAGAGTGTATATCACACACCAATGTGTCTTCATTCTATTGGACCATTTCTATTTCACTTAACTAAAATTGGAGTACTTCTGTATTAGTGTCAGGACCTCTTAAGTTGTATCTGAAATGTACTTATAAGATTGACACTCCTGTATTTATTATATTATATTTAGTTGAGGAGATCTAAGGTGCACTTTCTTGGCGTAGGGCAGGTACGAGAGTATGCTATTACCCTTTTCAGGACAGTTAATAATTCAAATCTAATTTGTGGGCAGTTTAAAACTAGGGGACTAATATGTCCCATGGTCCTCAAAGGGTTAAACTGCAAAAAGTTTTTAAAAAGTTACTCGATTTAAAAAAAAAAAAAAAAAGAAAATTGAAATGGTGAGTTGGTCAACTTTTTACATATAATTTTTTGTTATGTAGAAATAAAAATGTTACAAGTCTTGTGGAGTCCTGTATATTCATATGCTGCAAACTGCCCCTGCTGCTAATTGATAGCTTGCAGCCTGTTACCATGCAGAGGGGAAATCTATCAATCAGCAGCATGAGGATGGGGAGGCCACAGCATGAATGTGCCAAACTCCAACCTCACAGTGGGCTGCAACAGATAAGATGTAGGTTTCATCATTGAAGCATGCTACTCTCAGGGGGCAGCACTAAGTGACAGGTTCTCAATGTGCTCAATAACTCAGAAGCAGCTCTTCAACTGAGCCTGGCTGGGTTTACATTGTGAAATAACACTGCAAACCAGATCTTTACATGACCTGCAACATTTTCTGAATAGCTAACATACTAGCCTATAGGCTTTTATTGGAGTAACCTTGAGTATCAGTAATAGAAGGGAAAAAAAAGGTGGTAAACAAGCCACAATAACATTTTGTCAAGATACTTAGAGTGATGCAGACTCTAATCTGCGAGATATTTGTCCTATGAACCGCTTCAGAAAACGAAAACATCTGCAGAATAATACAGCCCACAACAGTAGATGCCATGTGAAATACAGCGTGACTCACCTGTACAATTTTTTTATCAGACATTCCTGCCACAAACAGATTCTGCTTATCTTCATCAGGATTGAACTTCACACAATATGGCACCTTTCTGTTTGTAAACCTGGATATGCATTGACCTAATTAATAAAAATCTCATAAATTAACATATTTGTCAAATTTACAGGTTAAAGAAAGCATGTTTCACAACAAAATATCACACTTCTGCTAATCTGCAGCTTACGTAAAACATTAACAATTAAAAAAACATGTAAAACTTGCTATGATTTTTATGGAATATACCAAGACAGTGCTTTCAATATCATGAAATGTATTGGTCATAGATTCTTCCCTGAATCTGATGAGCATGTAAATTGTGTTTGCATTTGGAAGCTCATCAGAAGGGAAAAAAAATACAAAAATACTTTTTTTAAACATAAAATCTCTTTTTTTTGTAGCCTTCATTAGGGGACTCAGGAACTATGGAGAAGTACAAAAATGCTCTTTTCTTGGTCGTTTCATTGGTGGACACAGGAATCATGGGATGTCCAAAAGCAGTCCCTAGGGTGAGAATCAGAACGAACCTCAGGTGCAAATCACCAGCCTATAGCACTTAACAGGCAAAACCTGCATGTCACCGTATGCGAACGCGTGCACCCTGTAAAAAGGTGCAGATGACCACGTCGTGGCCTTGCAGAGCGACAGGACTGAAGCCCGAACGCGCACTTCCAGGGAAGCACTGAGTGGGTAGTGTGTCATGATCCTAAAAGGCGATCCTGTCCCTTCCCACTATACCTCACCAGAATGGTTGAACAGATCTACCAAGAGAGTCGCCAAGGGGCAGGCATTTCCCTGGAGCGGTTATCTAGGATGATGAAGCAAGTCTGAGAGCTTGAAAGATGAAGTGGCAAATGGGCGAAAGGCACTTGCCAACTCAAATTTGTGGAGTGCCGTCTCCCTTGATTAAGGACGACAAAGAAAGCAACCCAAACTCCTTTTTCAGGTGGAACTTGGAAACCACCTTCAAAAGAAAAGAAGGGATCAGCTGCAGGATTAACTTGAAGAATCAAGAACAGGTCATGCCAAGAGAGCAGCCATTGCTGAGACTCTCCATATGGAGTCACTGCGACCAAAAAGGCCACCTTCCAGGAAGCGAAATGAAAGGACACATCCTTCAGTGGCTGAAAGAAGAGGACTCCAGAGCATCCACACCAGGTTATGGTCCCCTGGCAGGCAAGGGGAGGCTGTGTGTACTACACCCTGGAGGAAAGTTTAGACATGGGACTTGGATGCTAAAAGGTGTGTGGAAAGGAAAAGCCCAAGACCTGACCTATGAGAGAGCTAAGGGCCAATCCTGCATCCAAACCAGACTGGAAAAAAAAAAAAAAAGACTAATACATGGGAGAAGACCCTGGGAGAAATGCTTCTCCGCATACCACCAAAAATAAGCCTTCCAGGTCCTGTGGCAAATTCAGAAAGACGACGGCTGCCTAGCTTGGATCTTGTCTCCTCCAAGAAACCGTAAGACAGTGGCTTCAACAGCTACCCTGTAAAATTGAGAGACTATAAATTCAGATGAAGACTGCTCTGAGGGGGAAAAAAAGAGAACAAAAAAAAAAAAAAAGATCCTGACCATCTGGAAGAGGCCACAAACAGTTTGCAACAAGATTGGCAACAATCAAGTACCTGGAATGTCTGGGCCAGTCAGGAGTCACAAGGATGGCAAACTCCTTGCATCTTAATGTTGAGTTTCTCCAGCCGGAGAAGGAGGTAGAAAAGAGGCGCCACAGAATTACTAGAGTGTTTGTTGCATGTGCGAGAGGGTAATGGACTCTGAATACGAAGTTAAGGCAAATGGTCACAAGATCGATATCCAAAATTTCCAAAAGGTGGCCAAAGCTGAACCTGCAGTCTCAAATGCAGTTTTAGCCAAAGCTTTGATGTGACTATTTGTGGGATTTTTAAGGGCAGCTGCCAGTGGTAAAGTTGCTGACTGGAAAGGAGGGACAATAGGGAATCCACAGTCGAGAAAGAAACTCACTTCACTGCAAACTGATAGGAGATGTCTTAACCTTGGAAAAAGGTTTGTCTGGGGGAAGTTTCAGTTTCCTAGACAAGAATTAACTGAACTCAGGATGGTTATGAACGTCTTGGGAAAAGTCCTGAATGGCTGAAGGAGACATCCTCTTGCATAGTAGCCACGTCCGTGTCAATGGCCTGGAGGGTGTTCCAGACAGCGCTGATAAGGCTATCATAGAATTGTAGAGTTGGAAGGGACCTCCAAGGTCATCTAGTCCAACCCCCTGCTCAATGTAGGATTTACTAATCCCAGACAGATATTTGTCCAGCCTTTGTTTGAACACTTCCATTGAAGGAGAACTCACCACCTCCCGTGGTAACCTGTTCCACTCTGACAGTGAGGGTGATCAATGAAAGATTTTTTAATATCTAATTTGTGTCTCCTCCATTACAGTTTCATCCTATTGCTTCTAGTCTTTCTTTGCGTAAATGAGAATAGGGCTGATCCCTCTGCACTGTGACAGCCCTTCAGATATTTGTAGACAGCTATTAAGTCTCCTCTTGGCCTTTTTTGCAAGCTAAACATTCCCAGATCCTTTGCACCTTATATTCTTGTTCCAGGCTGGATCAGACTTTGAATAGGACTTCGAGTGGGACAGTTTGCCTTGGGAGTGCTGATCATCTAAGGGTGAAGAGCACTCCGAGGCAGGTTCCTGTGAGGTGGTCAGGACAATGGGGAACCCATAAGAGGGAAGGCCTCCAGAAAATGCTTTTAGGTTCTGACATGCTGTAGCTTCCTTCCTGTAGCTCAGGTTCACCCTGAGAGGTGGATGAAGGAACTGAGGCAGCTGGTGGTGAAATGAGGCCTTCCATGACATATGGATTGGGGGGAGTGGGGAATTCTACCTACTAGTGGTAGGCTGGAGTCAGGGGTGAAGCGCTGCCAGCTCACTGAGAGTAGGCCTTGCACAAGCCTGTGTGGATCTGATAGCTGTGCCTGACAACTGGAGGTCGGGAGATCAGAGATACTTCTTTACTTATCCCTCCGCAGAGCCAGGATTCAGCACTGTAGCTCACTACAGCCCTGGACTTTGTTGTGACAGGAAATCACATGACCACGGCAGCAAATAAGGGGCTCTAGCGTTACATTCTTGAACTGACATGGCGCTCAGAATGTAAGCACAGATACCAGCGGTGAAGCTGCAGTCTTTCATTGGCTGCAGCAGTCACCTGATTTTCTGTGACATATGTCACAGGAATCTGTAGGACCACAGAGAGTTTTAACCCCAGGGGGTAATACTGAGTACCGGAGAACCACTTTAAGGCTAATTTCACATGGGCGAGCTAGAAATTCAGCCGTGAATCACAGCCTGATTTTGTGCTCGCCATTATGCGAATTCCCTTCGGATGCGAGGAGATTTTGTTTCAAAACCATCTTGCATAATTTTGGTGAAGAAGCGATCCCATAGGAAGTGAAGCGCTGAGCAAGAAGCGGACAAGAAGCCCGTAAGCTGGCGGCAAGTCTTTCAGTTTAAATGCTCTGCACAAGCCTTGATGAACACATTATTGCTACAATACAAAGTGAATGGGTGGCCCTGTTACATAAATATGAAACAAACGTCTGCTACATTTGGAGGAAAATCTCCCTTAGCGCCCCATAGATATTCTAGTGTTGTGCTTCTCAAACTGTGAAGCAGGCCTCATCATTAAGGTGCCCTATAGGTATAGGCAAGGCACTCTCACTCTTTTTGTGCTCATTTTAGAATTAAAGACACATCGTATGACAGCATTTCCAGTTATTAAAATGGAGCCTTAAAAAGGGGTTGTACCAAGGTTAACTTTTACCCACTTGTGTTCCATTTCCTCTGTCCCTGCAGTGAGGAGGAGATTGAATGAAGCTGTGGCCGCGCATGCAAGTGACAATACATTCATTTTCAATGGGACTACCACAGACCGTACAAGCACTCGGCTACTTCCATTAGCACCTTTGAAATGCATGGATTAGCAGCCGCACATGTGTGGCCACAGCTCAAATCATTCTAACATCACTATGGGTAGGAGAAGCAATTCTGCAGGGATGAGAAAAGTGAAACACAGGACAACCATTCTAGGGATTGAAGAGAATTTCCACAGCAAGACCCCCACGGATCAGAGGTATCACCTATCCTGTGGGTAGATAAATATTTTAGGAATCCCTTTTTAAGCCATTACCTGTTTCAGAGTCCCATAGCTTGAGATAGCGGTCATATGCTGCACTTAGGAATTGGGTGCCAGCATTGTTGAAACAAATATCACGAACAGCTTTACTATGGCCTGAACAACAAGAAAAACAATAGTATTTATATAGTTCCACAGCAGTAGATGAATACACTGACCTACCAACTGTTAACAGACCTAATTACCTTTCAAAAATGACAGCAAGTTAAAAGAATTCTGTCACCAGGTTCATGAAGTTTGACTCCGAGCCGATCTGCAAGTCATGGAAGCTGCCACACCGGCTTCTCCCCGCCCACGTCATACAGAGCTGTGTGTAGGGCGAGAGCTCCAACTCTGCATGCTGAGGGTGGGGAGAGGCCAGCATGGTCCACTCAAGTCAAACTTCATGAACCTGGTGACAGAATCCCTTTAAGGTATACTGGCCCATCCTAGTTATGGACTATACAGCAATCTGCTATTGGTCTTTCCATAAATCTTTACATAGTGAACACATTAGACATAAAAGCCAAGAACTCATTTATGCCGAGCACCTTCATGGTAATAAAGGCTAGAAAAAACTGCAATAAATCTTATACTTGCAAATAGTCCAAATAAAACTAGATGCTTTGTCTAGAAGAGCAGAAATACACTTAGTCAAAAAAATAAAATCCCTCCCCTAGAAGGAGTGGTCAGAATGGAATGAGACTTTCTGTGTGATTGTAATGTTGATATAAGTAAGTGATTACAATATCAGAGCAAAAGGATGATTTGTAGAAAACTGACCCCTCGAAGGGAGGCTCTAGTACCCTGTTGTACGACCTCTAGCTTGAATGCAATATGATATACGGGCGGCATGGAGGTTCTAGTACCCTGTTGTACCGTCTCTAACTAGAATGCAATATGAGATACAGGCGGGAATGGAAGCTTACATGTTCTACATGGCATCCTGCAGCCTATCAGTCCACATTTGGTGTAACTGAGCCTCTAGATCGTGCAAACTTGTAGGTTGTGGAAGTGGTCATCCCAGAAAGTCCTATACATGTTAAATGCTAAGCTGTCATTGTCCCTCGAACCACTACTAGGGATGACTGAATGTAGTATGTGAAAACCCCCACCACCCAGCAGTGGGGGTAGTGTGTCGCTCTACTGTAAATGCAAAACTGAGGCACTAACCCCTACGTCTCCAGACATGAACACGACCATGGTTAGTTCCCAAACTAAACCTGAATTTAAATCGCTAAAGGCAACCCGGGTCACTTTATAGCAGACCAGTTTAGTCATTCACGACAACACTGAAAACGGAGGAGACTGTGGGTGTCAAAGGCAGTACATGTAATAGGTGTTGTGAGACCAAATGTCCTTCAGCCAAGTGCTTGGAAATGGTTCCGACAGACAGAGGCCTGTAATGATGGTGCCATCCGGATGGCAGACAATGAAACAACTGGTGCTGCTCATGCTTGTCGGGCGATCAGATGATCCTCTCTACTGGTGGTCTGTTGTGGGCATTCTGAGCCCAGTTGCGTTGTGTGTATGCCCTCACGCATCCACTGGTCCCAACATCTCTTAACAGTCTGGTCAGAAGAGTCACGGTGGCAGGCAACTCGTTGATATGATCATCCCGTTCCTCGCATTCAAATAATGCGACACCTCTTAAATTCTGTTAACTGAAGGAAATCTCTGATTGCATTCTAGAGGCATCTAGTGGTCAACAAGCTCTACACAAGTGGAAAGAGGTCACTACACACAAGTAGCCTCTGAGAGCCTTTTTTATAGGCCAAGGTGGCAAGACCATTCATCTAATCACACCACAACTGCCTGTGCAGAGTTTTGCCACAAAATGACAACTCCTAGGTATTTTTTTTCCTTTCTGTACAAAAACTGTATATATTCTGAGCACACCTTAAGGACGTTTAGGGGATAATTAAGTTAAAACTGTACCTATAAAGGTCCGTAAACATCTTCGCTCATTGTACACTTCCCAAAGCTGAAACAGATTGCAGAAAACGTTTAAGATGACAATGCAGCAAACTGGTAGGGTCTGAAATATCCTTGAAAATATTCAATGCCTACTTAATGCAATTGTCAGGCTTTTAATGCCTACACAATAGATCAAAGAAAAAACAGCTAACCCATTCCACTATATTCAGACTCATTGGTACATAGAGCACATTCTGACCCCATTCAATGTAATAGACCTCAATAAGAAATCAGACATTATGCATCCTTTGTTATGGCAATCAAATCACCAGCAGGTTATTTATATTCCTGTAACTTATGGCCTGTAGCAACAAACATGTGGCCTATATCACAAAAGAAGAGCTCCATTCATAAACATGTAAAGAACTTCTAAGCACGTGAAGCTACCTGTAAGGCCACTTTCACACGGCCGAGAAAAGCACGTGAGATGTGTGTTGCAAGACTTACAAATCTTGGATGAATAGGAACCTGATTCTTTCGAATGAGGTCATATATATGTCTTATGTTTGGGCATTCCCTTGGAATGTTTTGCCTATTGTTTTCAATGCGGCCAGGAGAGGCATCACACGGCGTGCGAGGTGCATGCGAGTGTGATGTGGCGTTTCCCATTGAAAACACTTGCCGATCCTACTTCCTTGAAGTGATGTGCGGCATTTTTGACACAAACACCTAACATCCATGGGAAAATTGCATGTTCAGGCCACGCGAAATTAGCCTATAAGAGGGGGAAAAAAATATTTTAACAGAAATCAATAGCCTGCAGGTATTTTATGACTGCTATAACTAAAGATGTGTGATGCATCAGATACACCTTGGGGTCCACTTCATTGAGCGTTATCTGGATTTTAAATGGGTTACAATAATGTTACACATAATTACGTCCAGAGCTGGATCAACCCTTTTCCCCCCACACAATGAATACAAGCTTTAAGGGTCCACAGCCTCAGACTACAGGTTGACATAATATGCAGTGGCAGTGATCTGACAATCTTTCACCTATGTTTACCTCAGTTAACAACTTTAATGTATTGAAGATAAATGAAATGGAAAAATTACTAACCTTAATCTTGCAATCCATGGAACAAGACAATAGCAAGTGGCCAGAAAGGGGGAAGAGTCTTACAGCACTGACACCCTAAAAGAAAAGCAAGAAAGACTGATTTAAATTCTAAAAATTTCATTTTTTATTTACTGTAATTTTCTGGGTCTAGTTTTCATCCTATCTGCACACACTATGAAAAACATTAAAGACCGATCAGGAGATGTCCGTTTTTGCAAATATTAGGATTCCTCGGGACAATAATTCGGGAACATCTTTTCTTATAACTCTACACTGAGTTTTCTCGGTTATTCTTCCTAGCAGTGTGTCTTATATAAGCTCCTATACATTGGGAGACCTGCAAGTCATGTGTAATTTATTGCTTAATGAGCCGTTTATCTGGCAGAACCTTTTGATTGGGAAGGACACGGATTACTTACCGGTAGTCCCTTTTCCAGGAGTCATCACGACGGCCCCATTACATATGGAGGTTGCCCTCTGACCCAGGTAGGGACAGGAAGAGTTTAAAAGCACCTCCCTTTCCACCCATGCTTCAGTGACTTATAAATCATTACGGTGGACAATGTTTACTAAACCAAATTTTACCTTTATTCGGTCATATTTACATTTGAAGAACATAAATTATTCTTAAAGGGGAGGGAACTATGGGCCGTCGTGATGACTCCTGGAAAAGGGACTACCGGTAAGTAATCCGTGTCCTTCCAGAGCGTCATCCCGACGGCCCCATTACATATGGAGTATACCAAATTATACGTGGCCCTAGGGTGGGACTACTGCCTGAAGGACTTTACGTCCGTAACTCAGGTCTTTGTCCGACTGGACGTTAACCCTGTAATGTCGGGTAAATGTATGTATACTCGACCAGGTCGCCGCCTTGCAGATCTGCTCGGCAGACGCCTGGCCTTTTTCTGCCCAAGAGGAGGAAAGAGAGCGAGTGGAGTGGGCTCTAATTTTTCCCGGAGGGTCGAGACCCCTGGCTTTATATGCCTCTTGGATGGCGGTCTTGATCCACCTCGCGATGGTGCTCTTAGTTGCCGTCTTTCCTTTTGCCGGCCCCTGAAATTGAATGAAGAGGTTATTATTTTTACGGAAAGAGCGGGTGGCCTCTAGGTACGCTAGAACAGCTCTCCTAACGTCTAGGTTATGAAATTCTCTCTCTTTCTCGTTACGGGGATTTTGACAGAAGGAGGGCAGAGTGATCGTCTGCTCCCTATGAAATTTTGACACTACCTTCGGAAGGAAGGCTGGGTCTAGTTTGAAGGTAATCCTGTCGTCTTGTATTACCATGTATGGTTCAATACATTGTAATGCTTGCAATTCCCCTATTCTCCGAGCCGATGTTATGGCAACTAAAAGGGTAACTTTTAGTGTGAGCAGCCTCAAGGAGAGTTGTGAGAGGGGTTCGAAGGGGGATTGGCAAAAGCTAGTTAAGACTATATTTAGGTCCCAGGTAGGAAAGGTTTCTCTAACAAAGGGTCGAAGCCGTTCTGCCCCTTTGAGAAACCTACGCACCCAGCGGTGTTCTGCCAAGGGAAAATCTAGATAGGACCCTAGTGCTGCTGTATGGACTTTAAGGGTTCTAGGACTAAGGCCTTTTTCTAGGCCTGCCTGCAAAAATTCCAGGATTACGGGAATGTCAATTCCTGGGATTTTCCCTGGCTCTATTTTACAGAACTCTGTGAATTTTTTCCATATCCTATCGTAGATGGCTATCGTGATAGGTTTACGGCTTTTTGTTAGGGTAGTAATTACATTATGGGAGAGTCCCTTCCCACGCAGTATCATGCTTTCAGCATCCATGCTGCTAGCTTCAATTTCTCGACCCCTGGGTATGTTAGTGGGCCCTGGAGGAGAAGATCTTCTACGGCTGGTAGTAGGAATGGACCCTGGATCGCCAAGGCTTTTAGCAGGGGATACCAGGGCCTTTTGTCCCACATAGGGGCAACTAGTATGACTGACGCCCGGCTGGTTTGGATTTTCCTGAGGGTGCGGGGGATCAGTGGGAAGGGAGGAAAGGCGTAGGCTAGGTCCATGTCCCAGCTTTGGGACAGGGCGTCTACCCCGCGTGGATTGTCTCTGGGGTTCAGCGAGTAAAAGTCCTGGCACTTTGAATTTCTCTTCGTGGCGAACAGGTCTATCTGCGGTTCTCCCCACTGGCAGATTAGTTGGTCGAAGACTCGCTGATTCAGTCCCCATTCTCCTGGATGGATGCTCTGTCTGCTCAGGAAGTCGGCAGCGACGTTTGTGGACCCTTTTAAGTGGATCGCTGAGAGGGACAGCACGTTGGATTCCGCCCAGCGGAGTATCTCTGTTGCCAGTCGTTGCAGGTGCGGGTGTCGCGTTCCCCCCTGGTGACGAACAAATGACAGAGCTGTCATATTATCGGTTAGGATTTTGACATGCCTTCCTTTTATAAGGGGTTCTGCCGCCTGAAGGGCTTCCCAGATTGCCCTTAGTTCTCTGAAATTGGATGAGCGTTTAGCTACTTGGGGGTCCCAAATCCCCTGTAGATTTTGGTCGGCTACTTGGGCTCCCCATCCCGTTTTGCTGGCATCTGTTGTGATGGGTACGGTAGATTCTTGTGACCAAGAGGTACCTTTGCTTAGGTTCCTCTGTGAGGTCCACCAGCGTAGGGACTCTTTGACTCGGACGGACAGGCTCACCTTCTTATCCAGGGATGTCTGCCGTTTGTCCCAGTTGGCAAGGATAAATCCTTGTAATTGCCGGGTATGGGCCTGTGCCCATGGGACTATCTGAATGCAAGCCGTCAGGATGCCCAGCACCTTCATTGTTTCTCTAATGGAAACCGCCGTAGCCTGACAGAAGGATTTTACTCTTTGGGTGAGGTCTTCCTTCCTAGATGATGGAAGCCGGGATTCCTGGATGTGGGAGTCTAGTAATACTCCCAGGTACACCTTTTGTGTACCAGGGTTCAAGTCGGACTTCTGCTTGTTCACTATCCACCCTAAACTGTTTAGGGTGGATAAGACCATGGATAGGTCTATACGCATGGTCTTCTCCGTCCTTGACACCAACAAAAAGTCATCCAGATACGGAAATATGCGGATCTGATTCCGCCTGAAGTAGGCTACCATCTCTATAACGATTTTCGTGAATACCCGAGGGGCGGTGGAGATTCCGAATGGAAGGGCCGTGAATTGGTAATGTTGGATCTTGTCTCCCTCCCGCAGAGCAAACCTCAGGTACTTGTGATGGGCTGCCGTTATTGGGACATGGTAATATGCATCTTTAAGATCTATGGTGCACATTACACTATCTCGATCTATTAGTGGGACGATGGATCTTACTGTTTCCATCTTGAATTTTTTGTACGAGATAAATTGATTTAGGGCTTTAAGATTAAATATAGTCCTAATGGAACCATTCGGTTTTTTTATTAGAAATAGGGGGGAATAGAATCCCTCACCCCTTTCGTAATCGGGGACTTGTGTAATGACCCCTAGGTCCTTAAGTTCCTGAACGCCTTTTATGAGGTTCCCTTGTTCCTGTAGGGACCCCGGGGAGGTTATAAGGAATCTCCTAGGGGGTAGCGAGTGGAATTCAATTTGGTACCCTGCTTCGATTATTCGGAGTACCCAGGGGTTAGACGTTACCCCTTGCCACTGGCTTAGATAGCCCGCTAATCTACCCCCTGTTTGTTCAGGGGAGGGTTGGACTTCCTTACCCCGACCTCCCTTGGGGTACGACCATCTTCCAGTCTTCCCTTTCCCTTTAACTTCGGGAGGAGGCTGGCGCATCCTCTTCGGGAAGGATGGTTTCCTGAAAGGTTGTCTGTCAGGCAGGGTTTTACTCTTGTCGCCGACTTTTTCCAGGATTTTGTCCAGGACGGGCCCAAACATATATTCCCCTTGGAAGGGGATGGCGCAGAGCTTATTTTTGGATGTAATGTCTGCGGCCCAAGTCTTCAGCCATAGTGCCCTTCTCGCTGAGTTGCTGAGGACTCCGGTTTTTGCCCCGTATCTTACCGTTTCCGCTGATGCGTCAGCCAGGAAGGCGGTAGCCATTTTTAAGAGGGGGAGACAGCTGGCCAACTCCTCTCTGGGGGCCCGATCCTTTATGGAGGCTTCTAGCCTGTTTAGCCAGAGCGCCATGGATCTAGCCACTGAGGTTGAGGCTATGTTAGCCTCGATGGTGAGGGATGTTGCCTCCCAGGCTTTCTTCATTAATCCGTCGATTTTTTTATCCATCGGATCGGATAGCTGGGAGGTGTCCTCGAAGGGCAAGAGGGTTTTCTTGGCCACTTTTGCGATCTGGATGTCCACCTTGGGGGTTTCCCTGTACAGGCGGACGTCCTCGGTAGCGAATGCGAGCCGGTTTCGGATCTCTTTTGGAACAGTGATCCTTTTTTCCGGTTCCTGCCATTCATCTATGATCACTTGCTGCAGCGTCTGGTTGACTGGGAACATGATCTTTCTTCTAGATCGGAGGCCGCCAAACATCTCATCCTGGATTGTTCTCGGCGGGTTATCTTCCTCAATTTGCATTGTTTCCCTCACCGCCTTGATGAGGTGCGCAATGTCGTTTGATGAGAAGTAATATTTCTTCTCGTCTTCTATGGGAACCGGTGGGTCCTCTAATTCCCCTTCGGATAGGAGCTCCAGCGATTCACCGGAGATCGAACTCGCCGACTCGGTCTGTCTAGGTCTTTTAGGGACCCGTGACGGACCTGGCTGGGCCTGGGGAAGGGACGCCATGGAAGCCTGCAGCTCTTCCCTTATCATGCAGCGGATATCGGATTTGAATGCTGCTTTCTCCTCTGCGAGAATTTTCCCCGTGCATCTGTGAAGGCAGAGCAATTCACTGTTATAGCAGTGCAAGCGTTGGATTCAGGAGCATTACTTGCGGTAATACACTCACTCCTCGCATAGGGGTTTTTTATAGCTCTCCTCGAGCCTTTTGTTGCAGAGGACGCATTTTTTCGATTTTTTCCTCGGGTCCATTTTCTTTGGACCCTCCTTATCCATCTACCCATGAAAGTGGGGGAGAGGGGAGACAAGAAAGGGAACATATATGCATCCGCTGTACAAGTGACCATTTGCGCATGTTTTGGCGTATAGCCTACTTACAGTTGGTAGGGTGTCAATCTCTCCCTCACGTGCTGAGCTGTCGCGGGTAGACATACTCACATACACTTGTCTGGCAGTCAGCAGGAACCTCCATGGAGTTTAGCCTGCTTTTATGGGGAGGATTTTCAAATTTGGCGCCATTTCCGGGTTTTCGCCGGTAGCCACGCCCCCTACGTTGTGCGCGTGACGTCACCACGCCGGATGACGTCACCGCTATGCGCCCGAGGTCCAGGGAGGCCGCCGCTGCCGTTCCCCTGCCAGGAGGAACTATCCCATCACAGCAGCGGCGGCCCGAACATGCGATCCGCGCGAGGGAGACCAGCGCTACTGGGCGACTGACGGCTCCGTCGGCAGCGCAGGTCGGGGATGCAGGGACTCTTGAGTGTGCGGCCCCGACCTCTACCCCTCCAGGGGGGCCGCACAGCGTGCGGTAAGTGTTTCTTTGCGGTAAGTCTTCTTGCCTCCGCAGCTTCCTATCTCCTGCAGCTCTGGAGCTGCTCCTCTGTCCCACCGTAGGGACAGGAAGACACTGAAGCATGGGTGGAAAGGGAGGTGCTTTTAAACTCTTCCTGTCCCTACCTGGGTCAGAGGGCAACCTCCATATGTAATGGGGCCGTCGGGATGACGCTCTGGAAATACAAGTATGTTATGTATAGAATTATCTGATACCTTACACAGGGCTACTCTCTTTAATACAAAATCACGTAACAGCAGAGTATAAAGGGATTGTCCGCCACTAAACTATGATGACCTATCTTCAGGATAGGTCATCAATAGTTGATCACTGCCTGTGATGCGAGCCGAGCAGCTGTTGTCCCTCCCTGTGCAGTGGGAGGAAGCAGATGGCTCCGTACACATTGTAAATAGAACCTGTGCCTGCATTACCAGCGTCAACCGCTACAATATGCTGAAGACACCTGCTGATCACCTATTGTTGCCCTACCCTGAGGATAGGCATCATTAATTTAGTGGTAGACGACATCTTTAAGTTAAATTAGTTGTCCACAATGAGTCGGGGTGTTGATGAACTTCCCTGGGAATACATGTTGAAGACAATTCTGAGATAATGAGAGGAAAGTGAATTGCGCCCCCAAATAGTATAACCAGTTAAGGCCCTTTATATAAGTGCAGACAAGACCAAGTCAAATCCCAGTTGCAAACACACATGCCGATATAATCAAGTAAAAAAATATAATCAAGTGCAAGTACTATGTAGACAAAAAATTATACATGTATGCCATTACCAATATCTGTGCAAGTATGCAAAAGGCAACACTAGGCAAGCCACTAGGAAGTGCACAGCAAGGTATGTCAGTCACTAGTAAATCTAGATAAAGTGCAAGTTGCAAATATATATATATATATAAACCAATAGCACTAAATCAGCATACAAGTAGAAATCTACTACTAAATATACATATTAAAACAGACACAGCCCTTCAGACGGCACCCCCAATGCACATTTCGCCTTGCATTTTATTTTAATCATGGTGTTTAATAAAGATGAATATTTTATTTGATGAGATGGTTTCTGCTAGGTTTTCTTTTCTGGGTGTTTCATAGAAAAACAAAATCTTTTCAAGGCTGGCCCATGTGATTTATTTCATATCATGACTGGGGGAAAAGAATGAGCTTATAATTCTAAAGCACTATACAGGTGGTCCCCGACTTGCGAACAGGTTCCGTTCCGGGAGCCCGTTCGCAAGTCCATTTTGTTCGTAAGTCGAACAAATGGTAGTATGGAAGCGGGATCGCGGGTGGATCCCGCTCCATACAACGTCGGGTTGCAGCTGTTCTTACAGCGGGCACCCGGCAGCAGCAGTTCCGACGAGCCGCGCCGTTTGTCAGAACTGTTAACACTTTAAATACCGCTGTGACAGCGGTATTTAAAGTGTTAACAGTTCTGACGAGCGGCGCGGCTCGTCGGAACTGCTGTCGCCGGGTGCCCGCTGTAAGAAACAGCCTGCACCCGACGTTCAGGGGGCCCGTACAGCGTCCCACGATGAGATCGCGGGACGCTGTGCGGTTGCTAGGCAGCCCGGGACCTCCTGAAAGGCCCCAGGGCTGCCTATGCAGAGTGCCCATCAAGCGCATGGCTTGATAGGCGCTCTGCATAGACAGCCCTAGGGCCTTTCAGAAGGCCCCCGGCTGCCTAGCAACCACGATCTGACCGGACAGGTTTCTATCAGGCTTGATAGAAGCTTGTCTGGTCCCTGCACAGTATGATGTAATGCCATAGCATTACATCATACTGTGCAGGACAGATAGTTCGTATCTTGCGAAATTCGTAAGTCGAATGTTCGCAAGACGGGGACTATCTGTATATGTAACTATTATAGCATAATATCGGTTGATTTGGAATATGGTTTCTACCATTTACCTACTACCTATTGTATGATGCACCAAAATTATGGTAGCTTTGTTGTTGCTTGGTATTGCCCTTGCCAGGACAGTTATCCCAATTTCGTAGGTGGGATTGTAGGTAAGGGCACAAAATGGTCACATTCAGGATCACTATTACCCTCTAGTAGGGCAACGTCGTTTTACCAATTTTGTTTTAGGTATTTTTTTTTTCTTCTTTTATATTTACATCCCCCTTTGAGCAAGTGACAGGACATGTAAGAAGTTTTTTAGGAAAGTATGAAATCATTGTCTATTATAAACTAATTTTAACCTTTTTTTAAAAACTTTTATATACATTTTATGCTTTATTACTATCGTTGTTTATGTTAAAAATAGTTGTAAGGGGAAAAAAATATATACAAAGAACAGGAATGCAAGACGTTAGTGGCTGCATGTTTTAATAGAACACATCAATGTCTCAGTGGATTGCTGCGATAATTGTGATAGCTAAACTATTCAACAAGACATTCTATTTTAAGGCAGCAATTCCCTACTGCTTAACCAGAAAGCAAAACCTTTCAGGACACTAAAAGAGAAGCCCTAGAAAATTGTGAAAAGGAAAATATATTTCAATGACTTGCTTTACTGGCAAAAGCTCAAAACAACTGGATAATGATTGTTTATTAACATTAAATTAAAAGGAACATAAAATATTACATTGAGTTAGGTTTTATGTACAGCGTTAATAGTATAGTTCATTTTTTGTTACAAAATGAAAAAATGTTACATTTATAATTTCCGTCCTTTTAGATAAAATAGCTAAAAATGCATTTTCTGCATTCTATTATGTATGTGCAATATTAACATTACCTTTGTATGTCCGGACCAAACGTGAATTTGTTTCTTGGGAAGATAACATTTCTCGGGCAGTTCTGAAGACCGAAGGTTAACATCAACATCTTGAGGAATGTGTAAATACGATCTACCCTGGTAGTCATACATTTCCTTAACTAAAAGGGAAAAAAATAAATAAATAAATAAAAATATATAATATTTTAAACAGTTGGCTTAGAGACTGGCTGAAAGAAAGAGGGTGTTCTTTTTTCAGGCCGCCTGCAGACCCGCGCCGCTGCAGGGACCAGTGCGGCGCTCACCTGCCTCCGGCTCTGTGATGTGCCACCTGCCAGCGGCCCGGGAGTGACATTTTTGTGTGGGCCTCTGCGAGATAGCACAGAAATAGAGCATGTCGTGATTTGTTTTCCGTGTGTGATTTCACGCAGACAAATCCCGGCCGTCTGCCTAGGATTGCGTTTTTTAATGCAATCCTATGGCAGCTTCCATGGCCGGAAATTCTGCGGGAATTTCCGCCTGTGTGCAGGGGGCCTTAATCAGCAAAACTCCTGACCGACTGCATTTAATTATGCAAAATGAAAATTTGTTTCACAACCAACAAAGTTGCAGCTCACTTCTGCTTATTTTGGAGGATAAAATAGCATAGCCGACAATGTTAGTCTATCCTCCAAAATGAACAGAAATCTTGTCAGAGTGTCTTTGGTTCGATTAAGGGTTCCATCTGAATACTATGTCTGGAGATTTAGATGGAAGCCAGAAAAAGAAAAAAAAAAAAAAAGCAGCTGTGAACACAACAACTTTACGTGTCGAGTATAACAGGGTAACCCTACAGCCCCTTTGTGAATAATCTCGGCTGAGAGCATATATAGTACAGACCATTAAATCCGGTCCAAATTCTGAAAGTTTAACCTCTTATGAAATCTTACATAGTGGTCTTCAATTCACATTTTAACGCCTTCCAGCTGCAGCCTTTTTACGTTTTCATTTTTTCTATTACCACTTCTAAAAAATGGTGACTTTATATTTTTTCAGTAACAGTCACTTAGCAGATGGCACATATACATAAAAGGAATTTGTTTTGATTTGGTAAAGTCAGTGCATAATGGAAGTTGTCACAAATGGTGACCAGAATGTAAATTGCCGCCATCTACAAATTAAAGTTTTCATTGGTGATCACTTCGATCCCAATCAAGACCCTGGACCCTGGAGGGGTTTTCCTACACAGTCTGATAATGCCAGTACAATGTGAGAGGAATAACTGGGGGATGGTACAATATAGAATTATAAGAAAAGATGTACCAAAAATCCTGGGGGAATAAAGAGGGTGGCCAAGGTTTTTAAAAAAATGGCTTCCGTCCTGCTTCCTTATGTATATAAAAAGGGGGCTAACAGTCATTTCGATAGCTCAGCTAGCCCCCCTTTCCATCTTAGAATTAGTACTTATACATGGTATCAATATGTTGGGGGCGTTCTCTTGTGCCAAATAAATTCATAAGAAGAATAGAGTTGATATCAGGACAATGAATGGAATTTACATAGGACAAGGCAACCCATTAAAATTAGAGATGTCAGAAGAGCAGACAGGTTCTCTATAAATATCCTTCTGCCAAAATACGCAAACATGAAATGACTACTTATAAATAGGGTACCATGCAAAATTGTCTTCTCATCTGCAGGTTTATCATCCTCCTGTTTGCCTCTCTTCTGCCTTTTTGCTGTTATCTCATCAAGTTCCTTCTGCTCTTCCTAAAAATCAAGAAAGCAATAAATAAAATATATATATATATATATATATAAATAAATGTCAGAGTGGTTTCCCACAGCATTTTTAGAAGACACTTGGTTTACATTTATCTCAACAAATGTTGCAGCCAGATGTTGTGCTGGTTAATAGGGAGTTATAGAATGGATAGACTGCATTTTGTTGTGCTTTAGCTTACTGTAACATCATTTTTTAGGTTTACAATGTTATTTCTCAACACAGCATTCTCTAATTATGGCCCTTTTTTCAGGTATTTTTTCCATAGACATCTCTATAGGCAAAAATAAGATGCCCAACAGAAATGCTTGCAGAAAACAACTTCAACCCCTCTACTTTATGTCCAAGAATTCATATTCACCTCAGATGGTTTGGCAACATCTTTCTCATCAATATATTTTGCCCAAGGACCTAGGAAACCATCGATGTCAGATGCATCACTGCCTTTCACCTTTCTCCGCTTTTCAGTTTTTTTCTGACCAGTTTCAAACACTGTTAAACCTAAAAGAGAACATGAATTATGCTGTGAGCCAAGAAAATATAATTGGAACTAACTCTTGGGAAAAGGTAACATTATTTGTAACAAACTACAGGAATGTAAGGAGTCCCACTAAGCGAAAGAGATATTAGAGCTCTCAAAAAGGGTGTTCTTGTTTTTGCTACCATTTTCAAATTACTTTTGAGTCTAAGGATGGCTTCACATGACCAAATTCTTATTGTGGTGCCCACAAGAAGCCGCAGCAAACCACGCGCATTAAAAGGGTATTCCGCGAGCAGAGGAGAAAAAAATTTTTTAAATCACAACATGCTTTATTTTGCTGAGGACTCTGCGCGTAGGCCTCTAAGTCAATAGAGGTCGTCTGACCAACAGTCCATTCACAATTAACGCTGTGGATTGGTGGCGGGTATCCGCGTCATCACCTAGCAGTGGTGCAGAAAATGTAAAAATATAAATATTTCTAAATCTATACTGTGCATGACCGACGGCAAGCTTCTGCAGTCATCCGCAATACAGATGATGCAGGTGCGTGGGGTCACTGACCGAGGTCACAAACTGATTCCACTGTGGGATTCCGCATGCAGAATCCAGCTTGTGCAGCGTGTGCAGCCAGCCTAACTAACAAATAAAATGTCAAGAAATATGTTGAAAATTGTGGCGTTGCTTAAATGGCAGTCAAACACAATGCTGCAAATCAAGTTCTTACCTTGATTCTTTTCTGCATCATCAACTGAGCCAATATATTTTGTGGAAGTCTGTTGAATATCTAGTGATGGATCTAGGGCATAGCCTGGAACAGAAAGGGTTGTCAAGAATAATTCTCTCTCCTATCGGCTGAATTTTTTTTTAACCAAATAGAGCTTCATTGGTGTGCAAGATAAAGACAATAATAGTCAGTAACCATAAAAATGGAGGACAAAAATATTGCAGCTGTACAATAAAGTGGTACATACCTATTGAAATAAACTGTTGAAGAGTGCACAAAGCAGAACCATACAAGATGTAGACATCAAGTGCAAGCACAGTAAGGAAACTGACTTGCAAGGTTAAATTAACACTGCTCAGAGTGTTGCAATGAGCACAGTAGAATAAAAGCCATACTACTGGCATCACAGCTCAGCAATGGGAGTTATGATGCCAGGAGCAGTACACATGAAGAGCTGCAGTAATCATCAGCAGAAACTTGATTTCTGCTCACTTACAAAAGGAAACCAGCACAGGACCACTGTAGCTGCACTGCAGTATTGATGGAGGAAACAAGAGGGGAGTATGTTTTTATGTGGCCAATACAGGAGTCACTGTCACTCCTGGGGCCAATACAGAACGACATATCTGTTTGGCTTCTCTGCAATGTGACAGCTGAGCTCTGCTACATAGCTGTGTGGCCTCTCTGCAGAGCAGGGCATTGTGGGATTGCAGCACAACGAAATCTGCTTGCAACATCAGTTTGCAAAATAAGAAAAAAATAAAACAGGTAATATGCAAGGTGTTTTGAACCCATGTATGCTGTGTTTTAAAATGGTTAGGGAAAAGAAACATTATAACAAAAATTTCACCCTGTGTGGCCGGACAACCCCTCTAAACATGCTGCAAATAAGCATTTTAGGAGCTTCATTTCTCACTGAAATCCACAGGGCGATTCTAATATTCCATCTCTCTTACCATATGTTGCAAATGTTCTTCTCTGCTGTTCAAACATGAAGTCGTTTATGTGTGCCGGTTCTGCATATCCTGAAAGCATGTTCCTTGGAGCTGCCATCTGCTGGGTTTTAAATGGATTGTTGGGTCCAAGCTGCAATTACAAGATACATTTATTTTCTCCACACACAAATTTCAACAAAACATTACAGTATAAATATACAAAACTTCGGTGACTTTATCTGTGTAGTTCAGGACATTGAGTTTTTATTAGGACAGAAAGTTTTAGGTCACTATACAGTCTTAAAGGGGTTGTCCCGCGGCGAAAGTGAAAAATTTTTTTTTTCCACTTACCCCCGCATTCTGCCCTGTTAAAAAGAAAGCATGGGTTAGTTTTTAAAAAGCACATTGCGCTTACCTGCATCAGCGTTCTGCAGCTTCTTTTCTTCTTGTGAAGATGGCGCCGCTGGTCTTCTCCCACGGTGGACCGCAGGTCTTCTCCCATGGTGCACCATGGATTTTCTTCTCCTTCCCTGCGTTCCATTGCCGATTCCAGCCTCCTGATTGGCTGGAATCGGCACACGTGACGGGGCGGAGCTACGATGACGACGCGGTGACTAGCTCTCCGGCACGAGCGGCCCCATTCACCAGCCAGAAGACCGGACTGCGCAAGCGCGTCTAATCGGGCGATTAGACGCTGAAATTAGACAGCACCATGGCAACGGGGACGCTAGCAACGGAGCAGGTAAGTGAATAACTTCTGTATGGCTCATAATTAATGCACAATGTACATTACAAAGTGCATTAATATGGCCATACAGAAGTGTATAACCCCACTTGCTTTCGCGGGACAACCCCTTTAAGTTTTAGACAACTCTGTAGAATTAAAACCTAAGGCAAATCATAAGGCATAACATGAACATATATAGCATTTAGTCCTAAATCATGTTTAAATTGATAATAGCATATCAGTTAGCACTAACTCCAATATCACAGATGTCTCCATCAATGGGAAAGAATACAAAGCTAGTCTGCTTGTTAACAATATTACTCATTCTCTCTGAACCTCTCACTTTTCTCCCAAACTTACGTGTTTCTTAGATAGGTATGGCACAGTATCAGGTCTTTGAGTTAACACTAGTAAATCAGAGATGCTATACTGTAACACCACAATGCACACAAAAATCAATCAACCTCAATTTTGACGTCCAGGCCCTCAACAAATACTTCCTATACCAGCGATTCCCAACCAGAGTGCCGCAACTTTTCAATCTATTACTGCTATAAAAAAAATGTAAAAAATTATATCTATCCATCTATATCGTTTGATTTAACCCCCACCCCTAATAAAACTAGCAGGGATAGGGGACCCGCTGCACAGGAATTCCACAGCATTTACAGTAGTTCCAAATCTAGTCCACAAGCGGCAGAAAAAACGTGCACGATACCCATGCAGAAATTAACATGTGGTGTGCAGTCCCGCAGCATGCCAACTTTAATGCCCTTCTTTCCACTGTGGAATTGATCTCTTAATGAGTGCGTAAATTCCGCACAAAAATACATGATAAAACTTGGGTCAAAACCCGCCACCAACTGGTGTGGGCTGTGAGGCAGTGTTTCCGCTACCGACATGCCGCATAATATCCGCTATGAACATGCCGCCTCAAATCAGCCTCGTATGGACACAGCCTTAGGGTAGGTTTACACATAGCAGAAATGCTGCAGACTATCGTCAGCAGAAAATTCTATGCCAAAAATCACAACATTTCTTCGAAAGATACAGAAAATACACACCATCAGCGTGGATTCTGACTCTAAATCAACTGTGCTTCTCCAGCCGATTTCAGAACATACCACGCTCCCTTCTCACCTCCGAAGTCTTTGTGCTCTCGGCGCCTCACCGGGCTTCCGGCAGCCTTTAGTAAGCGCAGCGCCACTAGTCAAGTTGATTAGGAAGTGTCCCAGAGGCTGCCGGGTGACTGGAATATCAGAGGTAAAAATCATATGTCATTAACGCCACACCCTCTTTTTGGTAGGGGTGCTCTGCAGCAACATTTTTTTCCCAGGGGCTCCCCAAGGCTGGAAAGTTTAGGAAACACTGTTCTAAAAACTAGGAATCAGTTTGACAAAATTAGATACTAGTGTGAAGTGGAATTATAAATGTTTATTTTTACAAGTTACCATGCGATCCCTAACCATTTCTTGAATAGAGTTATAAAAGAAAAAAAAAAAATACACTTATACTGGTTCGTTCCGAAAAACGGTATTACAAGGTGCTGTTAGCTGTCTCTGTGCTGCACCTCGCTTAGCTGACTGTCCCCCGGGCGGGGTGGTTTTGGCTCCCTGCTGTAGTGCTGTGTACCCCTGCGGTTGTGTTCTCCGTGCTGGGCAACAGCTTCTACAAAATTCATATGGCGCCAAGTTACTTCACCTCACTCTGCACTCCCTGATGGCAACCCTGCTCTGCGGTCCAATACAGAGGAGGGTTGCACAGACAGGGAAGGCCGTTGCCGATGTGCCAATGCGCGGCTGCAGTGTGGGACCTGCATGGCAACCAGCACATGTCACTACAATCTCCGGTGAGGCAAGGCGTGGCTTTCATTCAGTGTCTGGGGCGGCTGTGGGCTCCGTTCTGCAGCACCGGCACGGAAGCGGCTTCACAGTGCCGTGCTGTCCCTGCTGAGGCTCCCTTCATTGCGGTGAATGTGTCGCCAGGCCGGGAAGTAACGGTATGATTGTGCTAGAACGCATTTTGAGCGGCCGGCGGGTAAATACCTTGGAGCTGCGGATGGCAGCCTGTAATGTATGCTTTCCCTTTGTATATTTGGTATTTCAGCCGCACTTCAGTAGCGGTAAGCGATTCCAGCGACCTGATTGGTTGTTGGGTACACCCCCCCCCTTTGGGGATGTGCACTAGTGGCCGGCCCGTTAAATAAGTAGCAGCAGGGCCATAGGAGGGTCGGCAACTAACCCTAACCCAAACCCCCCGCTGGTCTTGTGAAGTAGCACTCGTGCACATTTCCAAGGAGGGGGGGGGGGGGGGTGATGTACCCAACAACCAATGAGGCCGCTGGAATCGCTCACCGCTACTGAAGTGCGGCTGAAATACAATATATGCTTTCCCTTACAATCTTTAGTGAGCTGCCAGGACCTACATTCTATGCAGCTCGGCAGCCAATCATGTACAGGGGGCATAAGTCCCCTGTCAAACTTGACTCCACCAGTACTTCCTGGTGGCGTAAAGATACACCAATACCCTGAAACACTAAGAATATACCAGTCTATTTTCAAATTTATAAGGGCCAGTAGGTGACCGCGAATATCCAGGAATGTAATGTACCTACATAAATAAGTAGATGCCCCATCTATTCTAAACTTTATGTTTATGCAAGGGATCATCTGGCCAGCAGGATTCCATTGTCTTCTCCTGGCAGAGTAAAAAATGTACCCATTCTGTATGCAAGGCAAATACAATGAGTACATTGGTTACTTCCCTCAAATCAGTAAGCGCAAAAGACTGCATGCATTCCATTAAAACGGAATGAAGTTTGAGCAGCTTAATGATGGTTTTTATGCGTGCTAAAAACCAGTAACAAATGACAAGTGAACGAATGGTGCACGACTGCCCGCGTTTACGTGTAATGATTTTTGCTCACTTTCGGACATTAAAACGAATTTTGAGCTACCATCGTTCCATGCTATAGGGCCTTACCTATAGCACAATACACTTCAACAGTTAAGAATACTTTGTGCCTCAACTGTGGTGTAAATTAAATGGTTTGTATTTGAAAATACAATGCCCATACCCTCTAACCCACTCTTTCCCCAGATCTGAAACCTTCCAATTTTCAATGGAGAAGGAACATTAAGTCAAAGATGATACACAGTTTCCTTCTTTGAGGAAAACTGATGATTTAGAGCCATTTGTGCTCTCATTACACCCCGATGAAGGAAACTTTGTGAACTCAAACATTTAAAGGGCCTTCCTGCAATGATTTTTTAAATTCATTCACTATGAAGCTATGTCCCCAGTACATAAAAGTGAACTAGTGTTAGCTTGGTTAGGTTTCATGCACAAGAGCGAGACTCTCGCGTGAGTTTCGTGCATTGAGAGAGACGCAAATATGAACTCCATTCTTTTGAATGAAGTTATTCACATGATCAATTTTATCCATCACAGCGATGCTGCAAGGTAAAAAAATAAATAAAATTACTGCATGTCCTATCTTTTGGCATTTCCTCGGAATGCATAGCCCATGGGTTTGAATGGGACCTTTAAAGACTGCATGGCACTTGCATGTGAGTGCGATATGATGTTTCCCATTGAAATCAAATGGAAATATTTGTGATACTCTAGCGCGCATTAAATACACCCCTAAGGATCGCAATTTCACAAAAATATTGCACTTGCCGCCTGCGTGAATGTAGCTCACAGGCGGCAAGTGCAATATTTCTTGGTCTGAAACTTCCAGCCTTTTTTCCCCCTCGGTTGGTCATGTGATCTCATTTTTGACCAGCTCAGATTGGGGTTAGGGATTCATTTTCTAGTCAGATTCTCAGCATTGTGTGATGCTTTTACACGAATCTATCATAGAAACAGTCTAGATGGGGGTCTAGACACTCCGGTCAGTTATTGATGATCACATAGCTATAAGCGGAGATCACAGTTCACCCACCTGACTGTATACTTATTGTCTGTAGCTTCTTTAGGTGAATATGGTAATGATAATTAAACTGTGCCCCCATGCATGTAGAATGATATAACCTTATGATACTATTCTGATGCATCATGTGATTAATGAAAAAGTGATTGTAAAAAAAAAAATCTCCGCCTCAAGATGGTGCCTGATAAACATCAGACAGGGGGCTGTACTGCATGAAAGTGACCGAAATACACAGAGGTGACCACCAGAGTGTGACAGGAACAGAAAAATGTGTGTGACCTTTAATTGCCACTGATCTTATCTAGCTCCTCATACTAAGTCTGCCTGCAGATGGCTGGGTCAGATCCCGCTGCGAGAATTCTTGCAGCGACTTACCCGCTCCCGGAGTCTTCCGTCTCCACCATTTGCCGACTGCCAGCAAGCCGGCGTACGCGCAGAGCGGAGCCGCCCCATCACTGACATTTCTGTGTGCACCTCTGCGAAACACACACAAAAATAGAACATGCTGCAATTTGTTTTCCACGTGTGTTTTTTTACGCGGATAAATGGGGTGACCTTATCTAACTATAGTATCCTCAAGGCTCCACCTCTTAATCCCAGTTTGGACTTATGTATGGTTGGGAACGTAGTTTCAGCATTACTCTTCCTCTTGACACCTGGCATAAGAATGCACAATAAAATAGTTGCTGGCATTACTGATGGAGACCTTCGTGTCCTACATAGGATATATTGGATATCCACATATCTGGTACCTACATATATTCTGTCCTATGGTCTCCTCATACTTTTCTAGACAGTGTGGTCTTTCGGGAACTACATTACACATTTAGCGATCTTGCAGATGGGTACATCTGTGGCATGATATCAGCCGACTAATCAGAAGAGTACTGGGAACTATCCCCTTTACACTAGCTGTTTCTTTTGGGAAATCTTTATGGCTGCTCGTATTCATACTGACCACAAATGGAGGTCTACTACCCTGTCCTATCATACATTGTGCATAGCGGATCATACTGCAAGGAAATTCTGGCCATAACAAAAGATACCAGGGATGTCTCTGATAAGCTGTGGTCACCCTAAAAATTTCACTTATTAAAAATCAGTCCCTAATTGTGTATCAGTACTAGTTATTTTTCTTTCCTTGCTTAAAGGGGTTTTCCAGTGAAATACTATTGATGGCCTATCATCAGATTAGGTCATCAATAGTTGATCGGCTGGGGTCTGCCGCTTGGGACCCCGGCCAATCAGCTGAGCGGGCGCATGCTGTCAGCGCCGCAAATACAGAGAGCTCGGAGCTGAAGTCTCCATAGTGACCTCTGTGTAGTTGCCATACTTGTAACTGCAGGCATGGCTCTCACTGATATCAATGGGAGCTGTGCCTGCAATTACAAGCGCCAACCACTACACAGAGGTCACTGTGGAGACTTCCGCTCCGATCCCTGTGTATTTGGAGCGGAAGCTTCCACTCCAACCTCCGTCCCTGAGCCCGAAAGTCCCTGTGGATAAACTGTAGTCACAGATGATGCCCTAATGGAGTGGAGCTAAAAAGCAGCATCTGAGAATAAAGTGATCATACGCTGTACATAGGGACTTAAGGCCTAACGATCAACGCTAAAAATTCTCTCAAAAGCCATCTTTTGAGCAATAGTCGTTGCATGTAAATGTGTCCATCTTCCACTTTTTTGCCAAACGATGGATTTCAGTTTGGCATGAAACCCATCGTTCGACAGAACAGCTGAAAAGAAGGACCGCACGCTTTGTTCTGCCCAGGGAGCACTGATTACATTGTCTTAGCTGTCAGCCCCGTGGCAGAACAAAGGGAATGTATTCAGGGAACAGCGGGCGGGAGTAGTGTTCTCTGAATACAGCTCTTGGCGGGTCACACGATACTAATAGGTATTAGTACCAAGTAGTAGTTTATGCAAAAATGATCGCTCAAAAGCCATCTTTTGAGCGATCATCTTTGTGTCTAAATGTGCCTTTAGATTTCTTTTTTTTGAGCTTCTGACTGGACAGTCATTTTAATCTTGCCATAAATATGCAAATGTATTTAAAGAAGAGGTATTTCTACAAGCTTCACCATGAGCTTCTCCATCTGGCTTGGCTGAGTATACATTTTTTTGTATCCAGAGAAGGACGATGAGCTGCTACCATGCACTTCCTGAAATCCAACAAGTCAGATGCCTTTTACTCCGGGCGAGTATATGGCCAACACATTTTACAGGAGGTTAATTCAGAAACTTGGACACCAGTGAACCTACCATCCACCTGGATACTTTATTTTGGCAATGCGATTAAGAATACAGTCCATAACAGCACTATACACTGATCTTGAGAAATCTGAATAACTTACCTCAGGTGCAAACAATGTGTCATATGTTGGATTGAATTGCACTTCTTTAACAGCGGGGTCAAGATGCAGGCCAACATCAACATTTTCCTGAAAAAGAAAAAACAATTGTGCTAGTTGTATTGGACATCCAAGTGCTAATACACTGCAGAAGGGCACAGCAGTAAGATGGCAGAATAAAATCACAAGAGCTTTGGTTTTGGTAAAAGCCTCCGCACTACTTTATGGGGAGCTTTAGAGTTTATGGATATTTCAACTTGAAATTACATTGTGAATTGGAGAATTACAAATTGAGAATTTCAGTGTGGATTTGGATGCAATTTTTTAGGTCTGATCGGCAGCGTAATTTTTTTAAAAGCGGTTTGCATCTGGCCTTAAAACACTTCTGCATGTAGTTTTAGTGTTCACATATAAAGTGAAGCTGCATAAAAAGTTGGTCTGTAATACTGATATTGCATCTCTTATCTTGTACAGATGTTGAATTACAGTCTGTATTATACACCAGAGTATTCAGAGATCTACAGGGTACACAGCTGAAATACCTAGCTTGAAATCTGGAAACAGCTTGCACTCATTCACGTGAGCACATGCAGTTTTCGGTCCATGAACATGAAGCGGTTTCACGTATAGAAACACTCCATAATTCCGCATATCTGGCCATGCATAGGTTTTTTTTTTTGCGCATGTATTAACAGCGTTTTTCATATACACACATAAAACAAAAATTGAAACAGGTCCATTGATTTTATACAGAAACTAGCTGATATACCCGGCTTCACCCGAATTAATTTGATCCAGGTGTTTACACGAAAAATTTTATGAAGTCAGGGTTACTTTAGAGGAACCGAGGAATAAAATATCTATACACATAGAGGAGCGTTAGATTCTCCTCAGACTGCATGTACCGATGTCCCTCTGCAGAATATGCCACCCCTCCCACTCTCCTCATTTAGGACCTAAAGAAGCCTTGCGCCAAATTTCATGCTTGTACGGCAGCGGAAAGCTGCATTACGTAGGGGGTGCACTTACTTTTGCACTTAGCATTGAATAATTGAGTTTTGACCCCTAGCCTAGCCAGTCTCCAGATCTCAACCCTATAGAAAACCTTTGGAGGGAGTTGAAAGTCAGTGTTGCCCAGCGACAGCCCCAAAACATCACTGCTCTTGAGAAGATCTGCATGGACGAATGGGATAACATATCAGGAACAGTGTGTGGCAACCTTGTAAGAAACTTACAGAAAACATTTGACCTCTGTCATGGCCAATAAAGGATATATAACAAAGTATTGAGATGAACTTTTGTTATTGACCAAATACTTATTTTTCACCATAATTTGCAAATAAATTTGTTAAAAATCCTACAATGTGATTTTCTGGATGTGTTTTCTCATGTCTCATAGTTGAGGTCTACCTATGATGTCAATTACAGGCCTCTCTCATCAAGTGGGAGAACTTGTACAATTGGTATCTGACTAAATACTTCCCCCCCCCCCAATGTATATGGTATAAGTATGCTCATTTATTTTGCGGGGTTACTTGTGACTGCTATTGATGTATTGTAATATGATGTTAGTTATACATTGTAACACGCATATGGGACATCAACCATTATACTAATGCATATTTGACTGACGATGTACTGTTTTTTTGTGTGAGGGCTGCACCATCTTGTGAAATTTATACATTTTAAATAGTAATATTTTAATATGATTGGTAAATAAAGATTTTTATATATTCCATATCTGTGTTTTGGGGATTGAGCAAAATGTGCCTGACGAATGTCAGGCAAACAAAGCCCTACACTTGTCCCCTCAAATACTCGCTCCTGTACTGTTGCACAGCAGCTAGTACCACTGGCTCACTTACAGCGGCCAGAAGGGGCCGGGACAGCAGGAGGAGATTTCACTCCTTGTTCTCCCCCGCCCCTCTCCATATATGCACGCGACTCGTGAGGTTTTGTAGCCCATGTTTCCCTATGGAGCTTTCCTCCTTGTTGCATTGCACAAAAACGGGATTTTCGTGCGGTGCGATGCAACTTTGACAGTAGGATTTCCTACTGTCAAAGCTAAAATTTAAGCCCTGGCTGCAGAAAAAAAACAAAACACACATACATCACTTCTCGCCGGGTCCCTGGCAGTGATCTTCTCTTCTGGTCGGGGATTCAAAAATCCCCACCTTCTGGAAGCGCTGGCTGTGATTGGCTGATGCTTAGCCAATCCCAGCCAGCGCTTGATGAATGGCAGTGATTGAACCAATCACAGCTATTCATCGACTGCTAGCTGTGATTGGCTAAGCGTCAGCCAATCACAGACAGTGCTTCCAGAAGGCGGGGATTTTTGAATCCCAGGCCAGAAGAGAAAAACCATTATCTGTGGCATGGACCTGGGAAGAAGATGCGGCCGGGGTGACAGTGCGGGACAGGTGATGTATGTGTGTTTTGTTTTTTTTCCCCCCCTCTTTAGCTACGGCTTATTTTCAGGGAAGGGCTTATATTTCAAGCCTCGCCCGAAAATCATAGCATGTGGTGCTACAAAGTTACATATCACCACGAGAAATAGCAGCGATATCGTGTGAACGAGGCCTTACACTGAAAGATCATCATTCATCATTTATGCAGCATAGACGATGAGCTATCACTGATCATTCAATGTAAACAGCAGCCGTACAGTACTGAACGACCACTGTGTTAAGTGAATAGAGAGGGGCAAGGAAGAGTGAGGAGCGAAATCTCCTCCAGCATTCCCGCTGCGAGCCCACGATACCAGCTCCCACACAGCACCATGAGAACAAGTATGTGTGGGGACGACTGTCCGGCATAGTTTGCCTGACATTCATCCAGTCTATATGGAGCTTTACTGGTTAGCCAAACCTCACATACAGAAACAGAAATACAGCTGAAATTGAGAAGTCTTCATTCCAGATAATGACTAACTGGAAGCAGACAATTACCACTGAAAAACAAGCACTTCAGTACACTGTATTATTAGAACAATTAAATAGAAAACAAAAAGGCAAAATTCACAACGGTTAATTGCATTAAATGAGAACATGTATTTATGGTATTAGCCAGCTGAAAAACACTTATCGTAATACCAATTGGTTAGAGAAAAACATTCCAAACGCCAACTCTAAATGTGGCAATTGTTGTTTAGCCTAATTCATAAGGAATTAATGATTAGGAGGGGTACTCTTTATAATTAAAGGGAAACCGTCACTATGATTTTGCAGGTTAAACTGTATTGCAATTGTATAGCTACCGCCATGACCATTGCAGAGCAGTCCTTAGTAATGCCTATGAACAGTCCATCACCCTGCCCAATGTAATAGGGTCCCGTAGCTCCTCAGAACCAACCCAAACCCAGCCTTTCAAGTTGTGTTTGATGATGCCCCCCCCCCCCCCCCACACTCCTTCTGTTTTTTCTTCCTGCCGATGGAAACATGCGTACATGACCTCCGAGCAGCAGTAGCTATAGCAAGGAGGACATGCTGGAGGCTGGTCAAAAAAAAAAGTTAGATGTATAATAAAGGACAGTCACTGTCTTGGCAGAAGGTGAAAGTGGAGAGACACAGAAGCCCACGCTACTGCCACCGCCAAGTACAGATCATCAGTGAAGAGGTGCAGCCCGAAACTTCTAATGGTGGTACCCGCTTTCAGACCACTTAGGCCACTCACACACACAGCATTGGCAAAACTCCATGATTTTACTGCAGTTTACTGCACTACGTCATTGCGATGGGTGAGGAGATGCGTTAAAAAACGCAAAAATGTGGTAAAAATCGAGCCAACAGTGCTCAAAAATCACAGCGTTACAAAGCGTCCCAGTTGAGTGCAAGTCTCCGAGGCCCCATTGAAATCAATGGGAGTGTTCTAGTACTACCGAATCCTCTCTATAATAATCACCTTTATTTATATAGCGCCAACATATTCCACAGTGCTTACAAACCAGGGTGAACAGATACAAGAACCACTGTTACATGTAGTAATCAGTAGCGGTGAGGGTCCTGCTCCAACGAGCTTACACACTACAAGTAATGGGGTGATACAGAAGGTAAAGGGGCCAGAGATGTGCACGGTATGGCGAGGTGGGGAGTGAGGGATGCTATACACATAGATAATGATCAGATTAAGCTGTGTGGTGGCCAAATTGGTATGACGGCAGGGGCCGGTTGATTGCAGCCAGCAGGGATTGCAGTCAGCAGGACAGGGAGAATGTTAACAGGGGAGTACAAAGGGGTTTGGTTTGGAGATACGGTATGCCTCCCTGAAGAACTGAGTGAGCTGCAGTAATCGAGCCGAGAGTGGATGAGGGCAACAGTGTGCGATTTCAGTATGTCCACTGCGAGAAAGGGGCAGATTCTTCAGCATCAGTACATCATTAGCTTCGATGGGTTTATATAATAAAAAAAAAAAAAAAAAGCTAGTTAATGCCCTTTAAAGGGGTTTTCAGGGACTCCAACACTGATGATCTAACCTAAGGATAGGTCATCAATATCTGATTGGTGGGGTTTCTGCTTGGGACCCCCCCCCCCCCCCAATCAGCTGTTCAAAAAGGCTGCAGAGCTCAAAAGAGCACAAGAGCACCTGGGTCTATTCAGTGCATACCAACTAACATTTTGTAGCAATGCTGCCTGGTACAGCAGCTCAATACCATTCACTTGAATGGAACCAAGTTGCTCTGAGACCCCATGACATATGAAGGGCACATTACTGGCCTGAGAAGAGGCTATGTTCTTGAGATAAGGGAATTTTATAACATATGCAATGCAGAGGTTAATTAATTAGGTTGCTGTCAACAATACTAATGCATCATTGAACATGCTGTTCATTGACCAGTTAAACATGGCTTCTTTTCAGAGGTCAACAATGGTAAAAGTTGTCCCCCTAGAGTTGAAATCCATCAAGTGTCACGTTTACAATAGAAGTACTGCAAGGCAATGATTTATCAGCCTTAAGAAAGTGAAAAGCTGTTAACTGCTTTGCGTGGGAGAATGGCTTTTAACTTTGCAGCATGTTTCCAAGGTGACAAATTAAAATTCCACTCTGCCAGCAAAAAGAACACTTTCCTGTAACAAGTTACAGAAACTCTTTAAAAGAAAAAAAAATAAAGGATTTACCCAAATCATCAACAGTAAAGTAGTCTGTAGAACAGGGCACATTAGGGCCCCCTGTCAACGGGCGTTGCTGAGATTCCTCAGGAGCCGTAGCCAGCAGACGGATCTCCGCAGGTCAGCCTATCTGACAGATAGGCTGACCGCGGAGTATTGGGGCAATTCACAGCATGGTGCAAATTGCCGGCCGCGAGCGGAGAATCGCAATGCTATGGAGAGCTTCAGCCGCCGTGGACAGGGGGTCTTAGGGCTTCTGTCCATGGGCGATATGTCACTGCGTTACCCGCAATGATGATCCACACGCGGGTAACGTAGTGAATGCTTTCCATAGGATAACTGTGTACATGAGTGGAAAATCGCTCGTGTCTAAAGATAGCGGCATGTCGTGATTCTCTGCGATGGACCTATCACTACAGACAGCTTCAGCGCAGAAAATCGCGATGACAAAGTCCTCCCTGGCGTCGGCTACCGTGGTGGTATATTGCATCACCCATAGACACGCGGTCATACACTATTGATGCAATTTACCGTATTTTGAGCCAAAGCTATAAGTGGATCCACACTATAACTGAAGAAAAAAAATACTATTTAGAGGCTATTCTGTATAACCAAACCGGACACGCACTTCACACGTTAGAAGGACAAATATGTCAAATGAGGGGAAATAAAATAATGATTGCTTACTACCAAAATATGTATTGAATTAAAAGGCATTAAGTTTTCATGTGAAATACACTGCTACCTCTTTACAAGCATGTTTTGGGGAAAACTTTACAGCCAGAAGCATCTTATAAGTAATGTGCATCAAATTCTGGCTATAACTGAAATAAGGCTGAGTGTCCATGGGCGATTTGTCATAATGCGATCTGCGGCGATAAATCGCACACGGAGCACACATGACACACTTTTCATAGGATAACTATGCAAAGCACAGCCCAATGTACACCAGCAGCGATTCACCCATTATTAAGATAGGTTCATCCAGGATATTCAGAGTGACATTAGTACCCCCCCCCCCCCCCTCAGCCGAATCTCCCTCACGATATTCCATCCTGCCCGTGGACACTCGGCCTAAGTCCTCATGTCCGGGTCAGGTTCAGACTACGAAATTTCATAGCGGAATCATACCCAGTGCCGGCTAGAGACCCTATACTCGCCTGTCAGGATCCGTGGCAAGTGTCTCAGGTTTCGCGCATGCACAGCGCAGGGCATGACATTTCCGTCGCGCTGACAGTACCATGGGACAGATGGCCTCCATTAACTGCAATAGAAAGAGTCCATACGATTTTCCGTACAGAATAGAACATGCTGAGATTCTTCCCCACAAGCAGAAAAATCACTGTTGATTTCCGCTCGTGGGCAGGGGAGAATCTTTTAACAAGGCATGTCTATGGATGGATATTGCTGAAGAATTCGCGGCGGGAATCTGGCTGCAAATTCTGCAATGATAATCCATCTGTGGGCATTGGGTCTAAATCTAAAAAGTGAATCCATCAACTCAAACATGGTGTCCAAACTGCAGGCATGATGTTATAGAGCAGGAGAAGCTGAGCAGATTGTATATAGTTTCATGGGAAAGATTCAGTATAACTTGCTTTTTATTCATTTATATTTCTGCACATTTTGAGCTGAAGAGTCCAATGGGTGGTCCTATCAGTGATTGACAGCTATCTGTGAATGACTGTACATACTGGGAAGCCTGTGTTAGGCCACCCGCACATGGCCAGGTCAAATCCCGCTGCAAGAATTCTCACAGCGAGATGCAACCCATGCCCTGCATTCACCTTATACTCACCTCCTCCAGTGTCTTCTCTCTCTGCACTGCGATGTGCTAGCTGGTGCACAGCCGCAGAGCAGAGCCGGCGCGTCAGCAGTGACTTTCAAAAAATAAATAAATAAACAGGAAAAAAAACAAAACACTTTTTGTACAGCCCACCTATAAATGAAGACTTGCACCCCAAAATGGATCCCCGTTTGACCCGTGTTCAGAAACATACCCATTGCGGCCCTAATCTTATGGCCATATGCACAACAGGGCCCAAAATGAAAGGAGCATTAAAGTTCAACAGTTTAACTTTTACATGATCGCCATTATCCACTGGATAACTGATCACATGACCAGGGACTGCTCACTACGGCTCTCGATCACTGCTTCAGGCTCTCAGCTACCTTTAGTAGCTGAGAGCAAGGATACTTTAAATTTTCCGGGCCCTCCGCAGCTTCTGCACTTGCATCCGCCACTTTGCCGACGCGCGCATGCGCTAAAGTTGGTGAAAAATTTGTGGATAAAGATCCCATCGAGGGACATAGACGGAAGTCTTAGGTAAGTAATTTCACCTCATGGATTGGACCCGTGATGAGAGGTGAAATTTTAATTTTTTTTTAACTTTTACGTGATCGCCATTATCCATTGGATAGCGGCGATCACGTGACTGGGGACTGTGAAATCTCCAAGCTCTCGGCAACCTTTGGTAGCCAGGAGCAGGGAGATTGTAAATTACCTGGGCAGTCCATGGCTTTTGCGCATGCGTCCACCATTTTGGCAACAGGCGCATGCGCAGCAGCCGGGGTAAGTTCCACGGCTAAATCCAGGGGCCTTAGGTACATAACTTCATCCTCCCTCTTGGATATGATCCATGAGGGGAGATGAAACTAACTTTTTAAACTGAATAACAATCATCATGTGGGAACCTCATACAGCATTCCCCGGTGATCTCTCTCTGCTCCTGGTTACACAGGCCCTGAGCACGCGCATGCACTGAAGGTGACGTAAGATCCTGGAAGGACCAGATCGCCACGGGACATCACAGAGGACAAGGGTGAGTATTTTCAACCTCCCCTTATGGATCCGATCCGTGAGGGGAGGTAAAGCTAAATTTAACTTTTTATTTACTTTAATGCGATCGGCGCTATCAGTCGGCATGGAGCTGTCACATCCTCAGTCTACATGGTTTTAATCCTCAGAGGAAGCATGTTTTTATGTCCTTAAGGATTAAAACCCACTTAGACAGGACGTAAAAAGACAACGGGGCCGTCACTAAGGGGTTCATCAAGTAAAATTGTAGATCTACATATTCAGTATATCCAAATAGGCTACACAGTGAAGGTTTGCTGACAGAAGAAGCCGACAATAAAAAGCAGCCCTCCAATATCCTCTATGAGATGTGTAAGGTTTACCCCCCACCCTCTATGGTTTTACAGTAATCTTTGAGCACATTATATCGCAGCTTGAAAATTGTTCCAATGAAGAACTGCAACATTACTGTAAAACCATGGGGGATGTAGACCTCAGCGTGGTACCAATACAGCCATGGCCATGGGGGCCTTTCACACCTCATACAAGATATTGGGGGGCTGCTGCTTCTTTCGGCAAAATGAAAGCACTATTGTTTGCTCTAAATCTACAGCAGTGACTCCACAGTAAGCGCAGGCACTTGTCCTTGTCAAATGTTTCATTTGTTTTCCAAATGGGTCCTTGGGTTTTCAATGGAACTCCCATTATCGCTAACAGTATTACTAGTGACCATTGGTCTTCATTTCACAATTGTCTGTTCCAGCAGAACAGAAGAGGGGACTGTCTAATATTTCCGTCCTGCTGTAGTTTCTGGGCACAGAAGGGGCATCTGCTTGTACCATCCTGCTTTATATCAAAGCCAGAAAAATTGGATATTTAACAGGCGAAAACCCTTATCTTATGTTCACTTTGAGAAAAGTACAACCTGCATGCCACAATGTACCCGAATGTTACAGCTAATCACTTGCTGCCCTGATCAGCCCAACAATGCCCAACTTGTTGCAGTTATCAACGCCTGAAATGTTTTTAGGAAAATAGTTAAAAAGCTCCATTTCCTACCTGGAGTTCCACAGAAGTGCCCGAGCCCTTGACTGTACCAACCTGAATCTGAACCACTGCGGCACGCTCCATATGCGGGAAGAATTATCTTCATACACATGTAGTCCAAGGAGACCTGTATGACTCTGGACCAAAGGAGGCATGACCGCTCTATCACAGGACTGATGTATGAAGGTGCCCCAATAGCCTCAGCAGAGCAAACAGCAGCAGTAATGTCCTGCTGCTTAGCCCATCCTCCCCACACACTCCTTGGACATCCGCTAGATGTATTTGCGCAATACAATTTCTCAAACCCTCTAACAAATAGTGGTTTAAGAACATGTTACAAGCTTTTAATGGGCATGCCCATCGTTAAGATCAATGCATGCATTCTAACTGTAGTGATTTTAGCCGTCTGTTACTTGGGCCTCATTCATATCCGAGAATGTCCTACTTCAGTCTGCAAACACACACCAATCATAACCCACGTGTCATCTGTAGGGGTATTAGTCCAATTTGTTTTTTTGTTTTTTTCACACTTGCATGTGTCATCCGTTTTTGCGATTCTGTACATCTGAAATAGCGCAGCCTAGAGGGCCATTTACACTGGTAAACAAATCAAAACAATTTTTCTGTATCTGGTTTGGAAACAGGTTGGTTTAACTAATTTTGGGGTGCTGAATTCAGTGGAAGAATCAGATTCTGTCTATCACGTCACACTTCTGAGATACATAGCACTATTACATAGACAATAATACAGTATTGCCAGTAGTGCCTGGTTTTAAATCCCCCACCCCCAAAAAATAACACTCAAAAAAAACTCAATAATATTTTTCTGGTAATGTATTTGTGAATGAAACTCAAAAAATATTGCTATGCTGAGGTAAAAATTATGAGAAGTCCTTCATGCAGATTACAGCAAACACTAAAACAGCAGTACAGAGGGGCTCATGTCAGTAACCTTCCTGCTCAACTACACTGTTCTGCCATCTAGTGACCATTTTTAGAACTTCACGCACTGTGAATTACATTCAAATAAAGAGCTTATCTTCGTCACCCATTTAATTTTATATAAATAATTCACCAGAAAATGAGCACAAAACACACACAAAAAAAAAAATTTGAAAAAATAAATCTAAAATTACATAAAACCCTTACGTGATACATCATTTCTAAAGGTAAATTCGGATTCTACACCCAAAAATCCATAAGAATTGACATATCACACACGAGATGCAAAAATGCTGTTGAGCAGTGTTATCGCACCAAATTCATTCAAATGAACAATGCACGATAATCGTTGCATGTAAATGTACAGCCATCGTGCACTACACGTTTACTTTTCATTTGCTGCTCCGTTTTAACCTGCATTAAAATCACTCACTTCTCGCTGTGTCTAAATGCTCAATGCTCAATATATCACATAGAATGTGAAGCGCTGAGCGAGAAGTCAGCGATACTGAGCGATGATCTGTCTAAATGCTCTGCACAAGCGCCAATGACTAGCGGTGACGTCACCGCTCATACAAATAGTTGAGCTGACTGTCCCATGTAAATGAAGCATTAGATGACTGATATTTATGATAGCCTGTGGGAGTTTAAAATACACCATAAATACGCATCTAACATGTATAGTTAAGGTGGGGGTCGCATGGCTGTATGCAGAATCTGCAGCGGTTTCCAGCAGTAAGCCGGATGTGCATTGTACTGCGTACTCACACAGGCGGTCAGGCACAGTACATCTATTTTTTTGTTCATATTTCCAGCATATCGGTTGTGACAACGGAACTGCGTGATCCCATGTATTTGACTGATCGGCATTTCACCGCAGATCAAACATTCGTGGAATCCGGAGTTCCTATCCGGTTGTGCAACACTGATAATACTGCGTACTGAATATTACGTGCAACACATGTATAATATGCAGCCCGTGTGAGCGAGAGAGTATCAGTCAGTGGTTGCAGGGCGCCATGTATTACAGATATTATCAGACTCGTCTCGGACAGCGCTGGCCGCATGTTGCACGTTCTCAAATGTGAGCTTTTATAACCTCCTGTACAGATCCACAGGGTGACAGACCGCTGAAACCGCTGAGCTGCCCACAGACCCGACCAGCATCCTTTCAGAAAAGCTTCACACTTTTATAGAAAAAAAACACTGCCGTTTTAGAGCCGAAGCCAAAAGTAGATCCAGCAGGAGGGAGAAGTACCAGTTCTTCCATCATACTTCCCATATCCTATGAATCCAGTTCAGGCTTTAGCCCAAAAAGTGCAGCATTAAATAAAAACTAAATCCTTAGGGTTCTTTTCCACGGACGGATTTCCGCTGCGTTGCCTGCAGCTATTAGGATCTATTGAACCTACTAGCTCAATGCTCACGGTGCGGAATTCCATCGCGGAATTCCGCACCGTGAAATCTCCCATCCTCACCCGCGGCATGCTCTATTTGCCGCGGGTGTACGCGCGGCCGGCTTCCATTGCAGTCAATGGAAGACGTCCGTCACGCTATCTTCCGCTGTAGCACAGCGGAAGATAGCGTGAAACCGCTTCCCCGCCCATCGAGTCATATGACTTGGCCGGCGCTCTATTGCACATGCGCGCTGAAGCATCATGCGGGACGGAAGACGCCGGATCCAGAAGTATTGGGGGTCTCTGGGGAACGCCGTGAGGGGCTCCACCCCGGAATTCCGCGGCGGAGCCCGTCACGTCCGTGGGAAGCCGGCCTTAGTCCACGCTCACACGGGCATTTTTTATTTATACACAGTGTTTAGTGAGTGTTTTCCATGCCTGCTAAAAACACTGCATTAAGCCTCCATGCATTTCATCTTGGCTCCTCAGACCGGCGGTTTTAGGGCGCGCTGTATGTTTTATTTTCAGCAGTGCAGTGCATTTTTTTCACAGCCTACACCCCCATTAAAATGAATAGGGTGTGTTAAAAACGGAGCCCAAACGCTGCGCTCAGCGCGCACAGACCCCTGCGTGAGGCCTAGGGGTGCGAACTGAATTCATATGGATAGTCTGCTTCAAAAACCGCACCTCTTCCACTGATGGGGCGACAGCCGGTGCCAATCTGTGATCACAACTGCCCAGAAACCGCAGCACAAACCACGCTGCGTGTGAACGACCCCAACAGAAGCCTCACCGTTAATCATCCGGGTCTCTTACAACACTCCGTCATTGCTGCAGCTATAAAGAGGCACCAAGTGACACACTGAGGCGCGGTCACATCAGCGGCTAAGGAAACCACCGCTGATCTCCACTACAAGCAGCAGATGAAGTAGCTCAGTGCCATTCCATCGCATCAAATCCATCAAAGTGGCGGGCAGATCTGGCGGGCCTCGCTGCAGGCAATGGGATCCGTTTAGCGCCACTACATCCCATAATATATGGTTCTGGTTACCTGGAGGTGGCCAACAAGCCCCCAGCGCTGATGTGGACGAGCTCTGCGCCATGTTGGTGCCCCTGGCAGGGTCCCCCCCGCTGAGCTCTCTACCGCCTCCGTGCGGGCAGCCCCCTGTGTGACACCACGTCACCCTCCAGCAGCCGGCACCGTACAGTCAGCCCGCACCTCCCGCTCGGCGCCCCAATGTAGTATGAGGAGACGCAGCGCTAAGTTGTCCGCCCCCCCCTTCAGCACCTACCTTCACGGCTACCGCCGGCGCTGAGTCCACCACACGTAGCACACCGGACGATGCCGGCAAGGGCTTCAAATGGGAGAGCCGCGGTTCATCATCCTTCTCAGAGTCCGAGCCAGAGCCGCTGCTGTAAGACACCAGGGAGGCAGCTGCCGCCATGATACCTGCGGAAGTTCGTCATCCGCTGCTCGCCACCGTATGGCATTCTGGGAAAACTACACGGAAGCCGATTGTATTCTGCTGCAGTGTCAATAAAGTTTGATGTTAAAAAAAAAAAAAAGAGTTCACAGTCTTCTTGATATCTGTGCGTTTTTTGAGCTGTGATTTTGCGCCGGGGAGTCCGGGCCGGCGTGTGTGATCAGCGGCAGAATAATAGTTCCTAAGCCTGTGTTCACACAGGGCGGATTTGTCTCAGTTTTGCCACGGTTTGCCATTGCATATCTGCACTGCGGAAAAACCGATACGTTTGCAGTGCAATGCAGTGCAAACGTGTTTGGGCAAAAAGCTGTTCTCACAGGGCGGATTTTTTTCTGCACCGCCGCAGTGTGAAAATGCAGCTGGGGTGCGGTTTTTCAAGACGCAGCATGTCAATTCTTTTGACTTTTCCGCAGTGTTTTTTTGTCCATAAACCTCTATGGAGGCCTGCACACGGGCGGAAATCCCGCGGCGGGATTTCCGCCACTGAAAGACTGCATAGGAGTGCATTGCAATACGCACTCCTATGCAGACGGCCGCGGTTTGGCCGCGCGAAATCTCGCGCGACAAACAAACCGCGGCATGTCCTATTTCTGTGGGGGGCTCGCAGAGCCCCGCACAGAAACGTCACTCACCCGGCTCCGGTCTGCGTATGCGCCGGCAACGGCACATGAAAGAGCCGGGCGCGGGTAAGTACGCGCTCCTCCCTGCAGGCGCTGGGGTCGGGTCCCGTGGCGAGAATCCTCGCCGCCGAATCCAACCTGCCCGTCTGCAGGCGGCCTATGAACGCAGAAAAATACACAGCAAAAGTAAAAATGGGCTGCGGGAAAAAACGCTTGACAAAAAACAAAAATAAACCTTGAAGCGGTTTTGCCGCAGAAGCAGTTCTTCTGTGACAAAACCATAACGGAAAAGCCGCAGCAAAACTGCGGTAAATCTGCCCTGTGTGAACCCAGCCTAGGCGCGCAGGGATTTTTGTTTTCCATGGTCGCATTCCAGAGGCCAGAACTCGTTGGCCCCATGCACACCGATGGATTTCTGCTGCAGGATCCGCGGCCAGTCGCCTGCCACAAATTCCGCAGCAATGTCCATCCGTAGCATGCAATGTAAAATGATTCTTCTTCCACACGAGCGAAGAAAGAATCACAGCATGCTCTATTTTTGTGAGAGACTCGCACAGACGGCTTCCATTGCAGTCAATTTCGATTCCGAAATGTCAATTTTAAAATAGCCGCGGATCCGCATCATTACCAGTGCATCACTCACTGCACTGCTTATGGCCGCCTGCACATGGGCGGAAATCCCGCCGCGGGATTTCCCGCGGGATTTCCGCCACTGAAAGTTTGCATAGGAGTGCATTACAATACGCACTCCTATGCAAACAAACCGCGACATGTCCTATTTTTGTGCGGGGCACGCACTCACCCGGCCGCCGTCTCCGGTCTGCGCCGCAGCCGGCACATGAAAGAGCAGGGGCCGCCAGGTGCAGGAGAGTACGCGCTCGTCCCTGCAGGCTCTCGGGTCGGGTCCCGCGGCGAGAATTCTCGCTGCCGGATCCGACCCGCTCGTGTGCAGGCGGCCTATGCGTGGCGGCGCGCCAGCCGGCACATCCACAGTGCATCTGAGACACGTGCGCTGGGTCACTGGCCGGCACAGGGTCGGATTTAACTGCAAGATCTCACAGCCGGAATCTGCCTCAGCCGTGTGCATGCGGCCTTTTGCTTTTCCATCACTATAGGCCTCCTACGCAAGGACAGATATTTGCTGCAGAATCCACGGTCAGTGTCCGCACCGCGAATCTGCAGTAAATACCGCCTATTACTTCCCAATGAGATGCGCTGCTTCCTACACGCAAGTGGCAAGCAATTGCGATTTCCACTTACAGAGTAAAAATCACAGCATGCTCCATTTTCATGCGGGCCCCGCATGGACGGCTTCCATTGAAGTCAATGAAAGTCGTCTGACCCGCAGCCTGTCTGAAGTAAAGATTCTGCACAGGCTGTGAATTCCACGTCATCACGAGAAAAAAAATGTGAAAAAATCTGTACTACACAACTGCGACGGTGAGCGGCCCAAGGTTCATCCACAGTACAGAAAAAATGGCGACAGAGGAGGCACGCGGACACCACTGCTGCGCAGGGGCCTAAGTTGTAATTTTCAATGTCATCATTCTGATGCACACAATTGGGTCGCATGTGGAAGCTTGCAGCGGATTTTGACTCTGTGCCCAACCAGCATCTGCGCATATCTGTCCCGAAGTCTCTTTATCTGTACTACGGATGGTCCACCCGACGAGCCGTCGGACATGCGCAGTACGGGTTTTTAAAAAAAATCCTGCTTTTCTCACGCTGTCAATAGGCGATATCATGGGCATCGATGACCTTTTTGCAATCTCAATTGTGGAAGGGCCATGGGCCAGACAGCTTCCATTGGCTGCAAAAATAGAACATACTGCGATTTTTCCTCCATGAGCGGAAATCATAATTGAAAGGTATGTCCGTATGCGTGTAATCGTTGAGTACGTGCAGTTTTTCCCCATCCAATTTTCAGACTAAAAAGGTATATAAAAATCAATGGAACGAGCAGCCGGCCACTTTCATGGATATGTTCACTCAGGTTGGTTTTTGTACTTGAAAGACTAGCCCAAGTAAAAACAAAATGCAGCTTGTCTTCTTTTTGTCCGATTATTGGACAACATAGCCTATGTCAGTGTGCGGTCTCCCACACATCAGACAGGATGTCCGCGTGCTGTCCGATCCGAGCTGCGCATAACTCTTTTTTGTCTGTCTGTGCAGCTGTGTGACAGTTGTTGTTTTTCACTTTTAGGTCAGTGACACATTGCCATATTTTGGCCTCTGTTCTGCTCCTGTAATAATAAAGTGTGTCTCATCCTCACTGCGGGGCTCTTGACGCAAACATTTCTGTGATGCTCAGAGTTCGAGTCAGGTGACCCACGGTCAGGACGGGACGCATTTCTGTATTACAGATGGTGCAGCCCCAAATACAGCAGTGTGTCATCGGACTTAGGGCGGCTTCAGACAACCGTATATCGGTTGGGTTTTTCACGCCCAGCCGATATATGGTGTCCGTCTCTGCAGGGGGAGGAGACTGGATAAGCCGGGAGCAGTGCACAGAGCTCCCGCCCCTTTTCTGGAACTTAACTCTGCCCCGTCCTGCCCCCTGCCATTGCAAATAGTGCCAGGGGCAGAGAGGGGGCGGGAGCTTAGTGCACTGCTCCCAACTCCTCCAGCTTCCTTCCTCTCCAGAGAGGGACATCGTATGTCGGCCAGGCATGAAAACCCAGCCAATATACGGTCGCCTGAATAAGCCCTAATTCTGTCTTTTGGGCGAATCATTAAGAATATAACGATACCAATAATTTTTTTAAATAATAAAGAGTTTTTTATTGTTAAAATGGAAGTTTTTGTGTTTTTCATTTGGATATTTTTATATGTCAAAACTTTTTTTTTTAACAGGATTTCCTAGCTGCACAAAGGAACATTTAACCGTTTCCATAATGCATTGCAATAAAAGAGGAATTCCCAGACTCACAATGGCGTGGTTCGCAGTAATGACTTTGAGAAATAAGCGTGCAGTGTAAGGGCTTATTCAGACGACCGTATATCGGCCGCGTATTCACGCTGGCCGATATACAGCGTCCCTCTCTGCAGGGGGAGGAGGCTGGAAGAGCCAGGAGCAGTGCACTGCTCCCATCCACTCTCCACCCCTAGGCACTATTTGCAATGGGAGGGGCGGAGCTAACTCCCAGAACTTAGCTCCGCCTCCTCCCCACCTCCTCTCATTGTAAATAGTGCCGAGGGGCGGGAGCTCAGTGCACTGCTCCCGACTCTTACAGCCTCCTCCCCCTGCAGAGAGGGACGCCGTATATCGGCCGGCGTGAATACCCGGCCGATATACATTCGTCTAAATAAGCCCTAAGGGCTCCTGCACACTTGCGTTTTTCTTGCGTGTTTTTTCACGCGATATCGCTGTGTTTTTTAACACGATTGTCAATGGGACTTTCTAATGTTAAAAACGCATCGCACAAAAATTGCAAAGCATCAACTTGCGATGCGTTTTTAACATTAGAAAGTCCCATTGACAATGGCGTGAAAAAAACGCAGCGATATTGTGTGGAAAAAAACTCACAAGAAAACAGTGTGCAGAAGCCCTAAATGCAAAGAAAATTGCTCACTATACATTAAAAGTTGTTACCGCTGACTTTCACTCAGCATGAGAGCTATCATTGGATCACAGTCTTCTCGCTCAGTATAAATGCTACCCGGCTGCCCCTATAGAAAAAAAATCTAGCAGAAAATTAAGACAAATTAGAAAAATGGAAAATAATTCTCCATTTAGTTTTAAACGGGTTTTAAAGTATTAAAATAACGTTAGATACGGTATTAGTGTATCTTGACGCCACCGGAAGCTTGGGGTTTGACAGGAAGAACGCCCCTGTCACACCCCTGGCTCCCGATAGAGTCAAGGGAGGAAGGTCCCAGCAGCAGAGTGGATTTGTAGTGGAGGTGCTGGCTTAGGCTGAGGCTTACTATTGTTACATAAAATGGTCCCATGTTACCACTATAACATGTCAGCATTTACATGTGACACTGTAAGCCTAATAAGAATAGTAACCCTCAGCCTAAGCCAGCACCGCTGCCACAAATCAATGCAGATGGTGCATCGTGTCTGCTCGGTCCCACACGCCATTAAATCCATGCCTCGTAGCTGGCCGACTGCTCACCCCTCCGTCCCGGCCACCGCCGCACGGATTCGTCGTGGCCGATGGCTGTCAGTTGTGTTCCGCCGGCGGCAGCAGTGGTCCCTCATGGCCGCTCGCGAGAAAGCAGAGTTACTTTGCTTTGCCTTCCCGACGAACCACTGCACTTGTACACTGCGGGGATGAAGGCCGAGCGGTATGTTCAAAACACCTGGGGGATGGCGGAGTGGCTTCAGCAGCTCCACATGCAAAGCCGCTTCATGGCATTGTGCGCTCCCTCATGGCAACCCTGCTGTGAGCTTCTACACACAGCAGGGTCCCGCCTTCTGCCACGCCGGAGGGGAAGGGGCTTTCAGCAGCAGCGCGGGCCCGGGAGGCTACGGAGATGCAGGGCGGCCTGGATTGCAGCTAAAACAGCCTCCTTACTGGCCTGCCAGGACCTGCAGACAACCCAGCTTTCTAGCCAATCAGGTACAGGGGGCGTTACCCGCCTGTCAAACTTGACTCCACCAGGACTTCCTGGTGGCATCAAGATATACTAATACCATTAGATACTCACCCTTCCATGCTGCTAAGTCTTCACTAGCAGGTGCACAGAGCCAGTGATGACATCCCTAATAAAAGGGCTATGTGACGACTGCAGCCAATCATCAGCTGGTAAATAGCCGTGGCACTCACGTAACCCAGTGCTGGGTCATTATCACTGCCCTGCCAGAAGTGAAACTCAGCAGGGACCGGAGAGCCAGCGAGACGGCAGGGGAGCACAGAAGGGTTAATATGTACTGCAAGGTTTTATAGAATACTATGTCTCCAGATTCTACTTAGAAAAGTACTTGTGTGCGCTTTAGTGGTGTTACTGTGTATATTATATAGAGCAGGACAAGTAACGGGTGTGTAGTATACAGAGCGGGACAAGTAATAAGTGTGTAGCATACAGAGCAGGACCAGTAGCGGCTGAGAGAGAGAGTTGTGCTTCTCTGGTGTGTGCGTCCAGGAGCGGAGTCATACAGATAACGTGGACTGTAGACCCGGTTTCATTCTGTGTTTTCCTCCCTGACCTCTACAAGTTGCCACCTGGCCGCTCTGCCTGCAGCACCGATCACGGGTCAGGCAGTGCGGCCAACCTGAGAGGAAGAAGAGGAGAGTAGGGGGGAGGAGGAGGGAGGCTGTCACGTTGCCTGGCAGGGCACAGTAAGGATGTCATCATGTGCTGCCCCTGGCTCCTGCTGAACGGCGTCCCCTGCATCTGCCTGTGCTGCTGCTATCAAGGGAGAACTGGTCCGGGTATGTGTATATCTGTGTCTGTATATGTGCATATAGTATGTGTATATATATCTGTATATAGTGTGTGTATATAGTGTGTGTGTGTATATACTGTGTATATACAGTGTGTGTATATACTGTGTATATAGTGTGTGTATCTATCTATCTATCTATCTATCTATCTATCTATCTATCTATCTATCTATCTATCTAATTATCTATCTCTGGTATAAGTTATACATCTCCCTGGATTTACTGTATATATTTTCACTTTTTACACACAATTAAAAAACGCATCAAAAAACACATGCGGTTATTAATTGTGTTTACAGCTTCTTAATAACATACGCAGTCTTTAAATACCGCATGCAGGTTTTTGTATGTGTTTTACTTAATTGTGGTTCTAAAGTACAACAAAAACATGAACGCACCCTAAGGCCACAGTCACACAAGACCGAAATCCCGCAGAAATCTCGTGGAATGACCGCACAGGAATACTGCGAGATTTCTGCGTCAGAAATGCAGCTCTATAGCTCGCGCCATTCGGCGCGGGTTTTGAAGCGGCTTTAGCGCCTGTATTCTGCTGCAGCCATCTCTCCGCATAGAGAGGCCACCGCGGAAACGATACAATTGACATGCCACGGCTTTTATTTTCACACGGCATGTCAATTTCAGCGCAGTTCGTCTGCGACGGACTAGCTGCAGCATGTGAACGAGATTTTTGCAAATCTCGTCCACTTTGCTGCTTTGTCCCAGAATAAAAACTGCTCTCCAATTCCGGGGCAATTCTGCCCCGTGTGAACCCAGCCTAAGGCCACTCTCACATGTGTGTTCAGAAAACGCAAGTTGTAATCGTGGCATTTTTACAAGAATTTTGAGCGGCATTTTGGACACCGGTTACAGTGTTTGACAGCGCTTTTTAATGCACCCCATCATTGTGATGGGTGAGGAGGTAAAAAAACATGAATGCGCAAAAATAGAGCAGACAGCTCTCGAAAATTGCGGCGTTAGGAGCACCACATTTGAGTGCAGGTTTGAATAACCCCTTTAAAATCAATGGGAGTGTTGTACCACAGTTAGTATGGTGCTCGAGACATTGCGCTAGCAACGCTAAAAAGCGGTGAGTGGCCTGCGGGGCTACAAACAAATTTTCATGTGCAGGAAATGCGTCATGTTTGGAAAGATTACGCTAAGGAGTTAGATCATGTATGGAAATTTGTTTTGCAGCTGTATGCAGCACGATTTAGGTATAGGTATGGGGGAGTGGGGGTTGGAGCCGGGGGGGCCCTGAGCTGAACTTTTGCACCCGGGCACCATAGCCTTTAGGTACGCCCCTGCTTGGGTATACTAATAGATCATAGACTGAACATGAGTCAACAATGTGATGCAGCAGCCAAAAAGGCAAACACAATTCTGGGATTTATTAAGAGAAGCATAGAGTCTAGATCACGTGAGGTAATTATCCCCCTCTACTCTTCCTTGGTCAGACCTCATCTGGAATACTGTGTTCAGTTCTGGGCACCCCACTTTAAAAAAGACATAGACAAACTGGAGCAAGTTCAGAGAAGAGTTACCAAGATGGTGAGCGGTCTGCAAATCATGTCCTATGAGGAACGGTTAAAGGATCTGGGAATGTTTAGCTTGCAAAAAAGAAGGCTGAGCGGAGACTTAATAGCTGTCTACAAATATCTGAAGGGCTGTCACCGTGCAGATGGATCAGCCCTATTCTCATTTGTACAAGGAAAGACTAGAAGCAATGGGATAAAACTGAAAGGGAGGAGACACAGATTAGATATTAGGTAAAACTTTTTGACAGTGACGGTGATCAATGAGTGGAACAGGTTACCACAGGAGGTGGAAAGTTCTCCTTCAATAGAAGTGTTCAAACAAAGTCTGGAAAAATATCTGTCTGGGATGATTTAATGAATCCTGCACTGAGCAATGGGTTGGACCTGATGACTCTGGAGGTCCCTTCCAACTCTACTATTCTATGATTCTATGACACTGTTTATTCACATAACCGCTGCCCCAGCGTTGCCTGGAAGAGGCTTAGCGGTGCCTTGGCTAAGGTTGCACGCGTCCCTCTGAGTAGGACAAGAAGAGGGTGTGTAGTATACAGGGCAGGACAAGTAACGAGTGTGTAGTATACATAGTGTGACAAGTAGCGGGTGGGCAGTATACAGAGCAGGACATGTAGCGGGTGTGTAGTATACAGAGCAGGACAAGTAGTGAGTGTGTAGTATACAGAGCGAGACATGTAGCGGCTATGTAGTATATACAGCAGGACAAATAGCGAGTTTGTAGTATACAGAGTGAGACAAGTAGTGAGTGTGTAGTATACAGAGAGGGACAAGTAGGGGGTGTGTAGTATACAGAGAGGGACAAGTAGGGGGGGTGTAGTACACAGAGCGAGACAAGTAACGAGTGTGTAGTATACATAGTGGGACAAGCAGCGGGTGGGCAGTATACAGAGCAGGACAAGTAGCGGGTGTGTAGTATACAGAGCAGGACAAGTAGCGAATGTGTAGCATACAGAGCAGGAGAAGTAGTGGGTGTGTAGTATACAGAGTGGGACAAGTAGCTAGTGTGTAGTATACATAGCGGGATAGGTAGCAAGTGTGTAGTATACAGAGCGGGACAAGTAGCGGGTGTGTAGTACACAGAGAGGGACAGGTAATGAGTGTGTAGTATACATAGCGGGATAGGTAGCAAGTGTGTAGTATACAGAGCAAGACAAGTAGCGGGTGTGTAGTATACAGAGTGGGACAAGTAGCGGGTGTGTAGTATATAGAGCGGGACAAGTAGCGGTTGTGTAGTATACATAGCGGGACAAGTAAGGAGTGTGTAGTGTACATAGTGGGACAAGCAGCGGGTGGGCAGTATACAGAGCAGGACAAGTAGCGGGTGGACAGTATACAGAGCAGAACAAGTAGCAGGTGTGTAGTATACAGAGCGGGACAAGTAGCGGGTGTGTAGTATACAGAGGGGGACAAATAGCGAGTGTGTAGTATACAGAGCGGGACAAATAGTGAGTGTAGTATACAGAGCGGGACAAGTAGCGAATGTGTAGTATATAGAGCAGGACAAGTAGCAGGTGTGTAGTATACAGAGCGGGACAAATAGCGGGTGTGTAGTATATAGAACGGGACAAGTAGCAGGTGTGTAGTGTACATAGCAGTACAAGTAGCGGGTGTGTACTATACAGAGTGGGACAAGTTCGGGTGTGTAGTATACACAGCAAGATTAGTAGTGGGTGTGTAGTATACAGAGCAGGACAAGTAGCGAGTGTGCGGTATACAGAGGGAACTTCGTACAGTATACAGAGCAGCACATGCCACCCAAAGCAGCGCAGCTTTAAACTTCCGATGCCATTATAAGTAATAGCTATCATTGATTTAGCTGAGCTCACATTATTATTGCTTGTACAGCAAATTGCAGCTAGTACAAATCATAGTGATCCAGTATAGTCATATCCGCTTAGTATAAACATATCCACCATAGACATATCCACTTACACTCACTACTGAGAGCAGAAATTTGTGGGGCTGGGGAAGGGAAATTAGAGAAGAAAAGTGACCAGGAGGAGGAACAAAGTAATGTTCCGTAAATCATTAAAAAGCTAATAGTGACACCTAACATGGTAGGAATATACTGTTTATTGAAGAGCAGGGTGTAGTCCCAGAAGAAAAGTCCCAGGGCAGCAGAGCCTGAGGCAGCGTTGGTAGAGCTTTTGATGTAGGCAGAGCTATATGTACAGGTGGAGCTAGCAGTGGAGGTGGGGCTATCCTGTTTGTTTATAGCAGTGATACCCAACCTTTTTGGCACCAGGGACCGGCTTCAAGCAAGACCATTTTTACAAGGCCCGGCCGGGTTGGGCGGGGCTTTGGTTATATGGGGCGGGGTTATGAAGGGGGTTGGAGTTTAGTGCATACTTATTTAATTAGGACATTTAGAATGTCCTGGCAGTACACACATAGGGCAGTATAATATCCCCCCCCCCCCGCCTGGCAGCACACACATAGGGCAGTATATAATCTCCCCCCCCCCTGCCCCCCCAGCACACACATAGGGCAGCATATAATTTATCTCCCTCCCCTTCCCCAGCACACACATAGGGTGGCATATAATTTATCTCCCCCCCAACACACAAATAGGGCAGCATATAATTTACCCCCCCCCACCAGCACACATATAGGGCAGCATATAATTTATCTCCACCCCCCAGCACACACACAGGGCAGCATATAATTTATCTCCCCCCCCCCAGTAATAGACAGCCCCCACCCCTCAGTAATAAGCAGCCCCCCCTGAAATAAACAGCCTCCCCCCCAGTAATAACCAGCCCCCTCCACAGTAATAACCAGCCCCCCCAGTAATAAGCAGCCCCTTTCCCTGTAATAAGCAGCCCCTCCCCCTGTAATAAGTAGCCCCCACTCCCAGTAATAAGCAGCCCCCACCACCAGTAATAAGCAGCCCCCCCAGTAATAGGCAGTTCCCCACAGTAATAACAAGCCCCCCAGTAATTAGCAGCCCCCCCAGTAATAAGCAGCCCCCCCAGTAATAAGCAGCCCCCCCCCAGTAATAAGCAGCCCCCCTCCAATAATAAGCAGCCCCCTCCAGTAATAGGCAGCCCCGCCCCCCCATATTAAGCAGCCCCCCCAGTAACAGGCAGCCCCCATCCCAGTAACAGTCAGCCCCCCCCCCCCACCAGTAATAAGCAGCTTTCCCCCAGTAACAGGCAGCCCCCCCAGTAACAGGCAGCCCCCCCAGTAATAGGCAGCCCCACCAGTAATAACCAGCCCCCTCAGTAGTAAGCAGCCCCCCCCAGTAGTAAGCAGCCCCCCCAGTAGTAAGCAGCCCCCACCCCCAGTAATAGGCAGCCACCACCCTCAGAAATAAACAGCCCCCCCTAGTAATAGGCACCCCACCACACCCCATCCCATATACTTACCTCCTCCCTGCTGTCAGCATCGCTCTCTCTCTGCTTGCCCTGACGTCAGTGTGCAGCCCGGCACGCTTCCTCCCCGAGTCCTCTCCTGCGGAACTAATGAGCAGGGGACTCGGGGAGGATGATCCTGGCTGCACACTGACGTCAGTGTGTGCCGGGATCATCGCGATTACCAGTGGGGAGCTGCGGCACCCCTGCTGGTAATCGCTTCAGTGGTGAGCGGCGTCGGCATGCCGTGGGCCACATAGCACGAGGCAGTGGGCCGGTTTTGGCCCGCGGGCCTTGTGTTTAGAACAAAAGTTCCCCGCGGACCGGCGCTAAACACCTAACGGCCTGGGCCCGGTCCGCGGCCCGGTGGTTGGGGACCCCTGGTTTATAGGATGAAACCTGTCAGACTAGGCAATGCAGACGGCAATGGGCTGTGGAGGCCCCACCCCCATAACTCAAAGCCCCATTCTCTGGGTCAGTCTGTTAGTGTAGTGTTGGGTCCCATCTATGTAAGGTCGCCTTGATGTGGCAGATGGGCTCACATATTTTTATTAAAATGTGTGCAAAGAACCTTGTATGTTTATGTGGTTAGTAAATATAATATTTATGCCATTTTGCTTCAGACATTATAGGGAACCAGTCACCAGGGTCATGCTGCCTAAGCCATGGGTAAAATGAACCTAGGACAGGTAAGCTTATTATCATGGAGGTAGTCTGTGCTGACCTCTCCCTGACCGCAGCAAGACGTGACAGGTCTCTCCCGATGCACAAAAGGCAAGAGAGGAGTTATGCTTCAGGAGGGAAAGACTGGAGGGGCGCCAGCCCGGTGACTCAGAGCACCATTCTGAGCCAAACTTCAAAGTTTGCTTATTCTGAAATGCTGCACAGGGCAATAAGCATAACTGTCCCTGGTTCATGCTGCCTGCGGTTCGGACAGCATGAACCTGGTGCCTGGTTAGCTTTAAAGCCATTATCAAAAAGACACATTCTTGAGAGTCTTGCTTCTTATCAAAGAGTCTCCAGGTTAAGAGGAACCTGTCAGCTTGAAGATGTTGCTCAAACTGCAATTAACATGTTATAGATCAACAGATGCTGAGAAGATTGATATATAGTTTTGTGGGGAAAGGTGCTGCATAACTTGTATTTTATGCAATTAAATGAGTGTTCATCCTGAGTTGAGGAGTCCAGTGGGTGTATCTCACAACCATTCTGGATTCAGGGAGACAATTCCAGATTTGGGGGGCAATCCCACTGTCCTGTTCTAAGCAACAGGAGGCATCTCCTACACCCTTCCTCCTCCGCACCTTCACTCCTTGCCAAGACCCCACTGCCCCACCTTAGTGAATTAGCAAAAGTCTATCATTGCTCAGTCATAGTACAGCAGCCGGTGCTAAGTATATAGCAGCCATGACATACTATTACTGAGCAGGGTAGGAAGGTGTTAAAGAAAAATTCCTGTAAAAACTGGACATCACCATTTTAAATATTCATTTGCAAATTCTCCAGGATCCATGGTGAATATATTGTACTTGCAAAGTAGCAAATAACGTTGACCCAGCAACCTACCTAGATGTGAGGGGACTTAACAGGATTAAATTAAAGTAAGGACACTTCTGGTGCTGGCTAACACTACCACACCTTAAACTATCTGGTGTCTATTTGCCCTAGTCACCTTTGCAGGATCCTTGGGTTACTTCCTCCCACCCTTGTTTGCTAACATTGTAGGACCAGAGGAGAGGGATCCCTGCACAGGTTCTTGCCACCTATTAAAATTAGGGGAGAAGCCAACTTAGACTGGGACTCCTCTTTCCTGATGCCCCATTGTCTGCCTCTTGGACTGGGTTTATGGTGTCGTGCTGGCAATTTCTATGTTACTGATCATCATAGATTATATCTGATGCTTTATAGTCAGCTTCTCATCAAGGGATGTCACTAATATACACTAAATGGGGTACAGCTTGGGAAACGTGATTTGGAAAAAGACCTGGGGGTATGAGCTGACTGTGGACTTAACTTGAGCAATCAATGCCAGTTAGCTACTGCAAAAGCAAATTAAGTCTTGGGGTGCATTAAAAAAGGCATAAGGACGAGGGAAGAGAACATTATTCTTCCACTATATAAGGCACTTCTCAGGCCCCGCATGGTATACTGTGTACAGTTCTGCACAATAGTGCTCAGGAAAGATGTTGCAGTGCTTGACCGGGTTCAAAGACGAGCAACTAAATTAAGAAAACGGAATGGGAGGACTAGAATACCCAGAAAGGCTATCAACATTGGGATTATTCACCTTGGAAAAAAGACGATTAGGAGGCGATCAAATAACTATGTACAAATACATTAGGGGACGATACAAGTATCTCTCCCATGATCTGTTTATACCCAGGACTGCGACGGTAACAAGAGGGCACCCTCTGCGTCTAGAAGAAAGCAGGTTTCAGTACTAATATAGAAGGGGGTTCTTTACTGTAAGAGCAGTGAGACTGTGGAACTATCTGCCTAAGGACGTGGTGATAGCAAAATCGGTAGAGGAGTTTAAGAAGGGACTTGATGTCTTTCTAGAGCGCTATGATATTATAGGATATAGACATTAGGTGACCAGCGGGGTTGTTAATCCGGTCTTGGAGTCAGGTAGGAACTTTCAAAACTTTGATCCAGGGATTATTTTGACTGCCATTATGGAGTCGGAAAGAAATCCCCCCCCCCCCCCCAAATGGGCTAAATTGGCTTTTGCCTCATTGTTTTCTTTTGCCTTCCTCTGGATCTATAAGGAAGGGGGCGGAAAGAGGCTGAACTAGATGGACATTGTCTTCTTTCAGCCTAACATACTATGTTAGAAATATGACTTGTCCAAAGTTGCAAAGAACTGTAGGATAATATTACAACAATGCTGGAGGCTTTATAATGTGAAATTGTACAAATGAACAATGGAATGATTCCCCATAGTGACACCTTTTAGAATGATAGCTCTCCTATGAGTCAATAGCCACCGTTTTAAGAGGCCTTGCAACATGACTAGGGATGTAAGCCAAACTAGAATATCCATGTACATACAGCTCATGGCTTCTTCCCAGGGAATATTGCATGGCCTACATGAGACTCTCTATATGTATCCACAAGGACATACATAACCCCCAGACTCACATTTGATGGCCTCTCACATAGCCAACCACAACCCTACTCTACACTAATGAGGGGCAATAAGACCAAGACAGCTGTACATATATAGGCACTCAGGTTTGGCTTACATCTGTAGTTATATTGCAAGACCTGTTAAATATTGTCGGATATTGATTCATCAGGTAGCTACAATTGCAATAGGTAGCGCTGTGGAGGATTATTCTATCACTCATGTGTATGGCTGTTTCTTAGAGAGCATTGCATGGCTGATATAAGACTCCACACACCCTTGCGGTGCTCTCCACAAGGAGATACATGCTCCCCTCATTAATGTGAAATTAGAAATTCTTGCCAGTGAATCATATTCTTTCAGGAAACTCCAGTTTTCATACCTGTGAGAGATGAAAGAACATTGCAATAATTTGTGTGATATATTCATGATGTGGATATGCTTTTCTTTAGACTCGTTTGCCTAACCTTTATACAGACAATTCAGACTCTACATGGGACAAATGATCATTCATGCATTCATTCTTCCCCCAATAGAGAATCACAGCAGATTGCAGGGAAGATGTGCTGCTGAAAATAATCATTTTTTTAGATGCACAAAGAATGGTATCCGCCAAGGAACACGCGTTTTCTCATTCATCGACTGATTGGGTGCAATTTTACAAGGCCCAATAATTGGGCAAATGAGCATCCTAATAAACGCTTGTACCCAATTGTTGGCTCATCTAAAAGGTCCTTAACCTAAGATATTGTATGTCTATAGTCCATTCCTTGCAGTTATTTGTTTTTCTTGAGCAAAGTAGCAAAAATTACCTATGCGATGAAATTTCAGCTGAACTATTTTGTCCCGGGACTGCAAATTCTGTCTATTTGGCTCACTAATGGCAAAATAAATCTGTTTTATAGGTCATATGTGACTTATTTTGATGAAAAGAAATATTACAATGATACAATTGTCACATGATAGTCTCACTTTGAATTTATTCTTCCAGTCTTGTGATGCTTTGGTGCAGAGCGTTAGAAGGTACCTTCAGCTAAAAGTAAAAAAATTCACATTTTTCCAATTGTGTATTAAAGGGGTTGTCCCGCGGCAGCAAGTGGGTCTATACACTTCTGTATGGCCATAATAATGCACTTTGTAATGTACATTGTGCATTAATTATGAGCCATACAGAAGTTATAAAAAGTTTTTTACTTACCTGCTCCGTTGCTAGCGTCCTCGTTCCCATGGAGCCGACTAATTTTCGCCCTCCGATGGCCAAATTAGCCGCGCTTGCGCAGTCTGGGTCTTCTGCTCTCTTCAATAGAGCCGCTCGTGCAGAATGCCGGCTCCGTGTAGCTCCGCCCCGTCACGTGCCGATTCCAGCCAATCAGGAGGCTGGAATCGGCAATGGACCGCACAGAAGAGCTGCGGTCCACGGAGGAAGCAGACCCCGGCAGCCATCTTCAGCAGGTAAGTATGAAGACGCCGGACCGCCGGGATTCAGGTAAGCGCTGAGCGGTTTGTTTTTTTAACCCCTGCATCGGGGTTGTCTCGCGCCGAACGGGGGGGGGGGGGTTAAAAAAAAAAAAAACCCGTTTCGGCGCGGGACAACCCCTTTAAGTGCATTTAGTTTACTTCCATTTTTTCCCCCTTAGTCTTGTCAATATCTATTCATCCAAAACTAGTAAGTGTGGGTCAGTCTTGATATATAATGGGCTGCAGCTTTGGTCTTTTTGTTTCCATCTCTGCCTGCAACTCTTCGGCTGGCTTTACATGGGACAAATTTCAAGCAGAATTACGCTGGAAAACCGCAGCTGCGGATTTTGGAGTGGCTTCACTGCCTGCATTTCCGCTGCGGACATCTCTCCCCGCTGCAGAAAAAAAAAAAAAGAATTCACATGCTGCATCTTTAATTTCCGCACCGCATGGCCATTTCTGCATGGTTTGGCCGCAATGGATTGGCCGCAGCGTGTGGACGGGATATTTGCTGGCTAATCCGGGATTAGGAGCCGCGTGCAGAATTTCCATGCGGACAATCTGCACGGAAATTCAGCAGCAAATCCGTCCTTCTGTTGGGCCAATTACAAGACGCATGTGTAAAAAGAGAGACAAGAAGAAGCTACAAGGGTCAGACTATCCAAGCAAAATATAAGACGATCCTTCAGTGAGTCAATGCCCTGACAACTAAACTATTTTTACTGAGCTGATTTACAAATAGCCTATTATAGCCAATGGATAATACTGTATGTCCTATGTGTGCAATGAAAATAAACATTCTGATGCAATTAAAAGTGCATGTCCGCATCTTCTGTGCAGCAAATATAGTAATGGACACAGTACTGAGGGTACCCTGTTTCCCCTAAAATAAGACCTAGCCCAAAAATAAGCCCTAGTTACAGTGAATAAAAATAGTCAATAAGAATGCTTTAGGTGCATGGAAAGGGCCGTAAAAACGAAATTTCTGCATTTTACGACACTTTTCACGTAGGTCATTCGAGTCATTTACCTAGTAGATTCGGTTCAGATCCTTCCCCCTGCTATCCAAAGCCCTAGCGCAGTTTCCACAGTCCGTGGCTCAGGCAGTCAATGCAGCTCCCTAAGGACCAATCACAGCCATCCCTTTGTGGAGGTGGGATTTATGACTCCTGTAACTATGAAGTGATCCTGTGTGGGCAGATGAGGGCTTTGTCAGCGTTTTTACTGCTCAAAATATACAATAATAGCAACAAAGGTCCGAGCACTTGTGTTAGCGCAATAAGGGTTGGAAGTGCAGGGCTCTCACACACAGATTGGGTAGTCCCGCTGTTGCCAAAATAAGACATTCACTGAAAATAAGCCCTGGCACATCGTTTGGAGCAAACATAAATATAAGACCTTGTCTTATTTTTGGGGAAACAGGGTAGCAGTAGCATGTAGATGATGGGGAGAGTGTAAGTCATGACTGGAAAAAGTCATCATGGCGGACTGAGCCAAATAGGGAAGAACATGGAAAATGAACGTCTGACATCATGGAAGATGTCACCTGTGAGTCAAAACTTTCCCATTAATGTGTTTAAAAAATCACCTCTAAATACACACCATTCAATGGAGCTCACATTTTAAAAACATAAATTAGACTTATGTTACAACTACTGGATGTGTACTCCAATTTAAGTGGATTGTATCTTGACGCCACCGGAAGCTAGGGGCTGACCTGGGTTATCAGGACTTAACGCCCCCTGTCAAGCCCCTAGCTTCCGATTGGCAGGTAGTATTGTCCACATTTCCAGCTGCGAAGACTCTGTGATTGCCCCGCTGGGTGTCCACAATCTCGGGTCCCGACTGCAGTATCTGCTCTCCCTTCTTGCTCCAGCACTAAACTATCTAGGGCTGTCAGCCGGCTGCAACTGTGCATCTGCCACCCTGGCGGCATTGTGTTTTTCAGCAGTCCTAACCTGAAAGCTGAGTACCACCACAGCTGCCGTCAGCCCTGTGTTCCCCAGTGCCCATGAACAGCATTGGTCGCAGAACATCAGTGTCCCTGGCGGCGCCAGAGCTGCAGCTCATAGGACCGCACATTGCCACAGTGGTGGATGGCTAATTCAGCAGTTGGTACTCATCCCACGCCACAGGGTACGAGGACACGCTGCCAGCTGGACATCCAATATCAGCAGTGCCGGACGGCACTTTACAGGTGACACCCTCACATAGCAAGGCAGCATATCTCAGTACCGGCCGCCGGGGGGACGGCGACACAGACTCCGGGGCTGGGGATGACAGTGCTGGAGCGAAAAGAGGGAAGGGAGGGCAGACACTGCAGCAGGGACCTGTGAAGGCTATAGGCCTAAAGACTCCATGATGTCTCCTTTCACTTACGTGTTATAATACTTAGTTACACACATATATATTTGTATGGTTTTCAACTTTTACCTAGATATATGTTAAACGTCACCTAATATCTCCAGCTGGAGATATTAATTGGGCCAAGCTGCCCACCACAAAGTTTCCTGTCTTTTTTTCTTATCTTAAGATGTTTTTTGCCAAAACATACTAATGATGTAGTTAGGAAGTATCTCAAGGACTAACATTTCCAGAGAGGAAAATGATGTTAAGAAACTTCTATGTATACATATTAATTGTCTTTGGCATAAAGCCACTCGCTTTTCAAAATACTATAAAGAATTAGCACATAGGGTAATAAAGTAGAATGCTTTGCACATAGCATTGTCTCTGTATCTGCATTCTCCTCTTTAATTTGGAGCTCAACAGCATATGAAGAAAACCGTTGAATTTCCCTAACAAAATTTGACGCCCATCTGTGGTGCTCGAGTTGACTGTAGGATGATTTTTGTACCCCAATTCTCGGATCATGGAGCAACCCAGAACCACAGATGGAAAAACAGCGCAGTATGGTAAGACATTGTCTTGCCAATCTGATCTGCACTTCTTGGTTGATCTTTCTCCAGGTCTGAGTTAGGTGTGCATGCTTTCTTATAATACCTCGAGTCCATAAGAACCTACGGACTGAGTATGATGTCTGGGTGGGAACAGATTTGTATGATAGTGGGTTTTTGTTTCTGGTTTTGTTTCGTCTTATGGTTATCCATTTACCTATTTATCAACCTGTGAATAGCACAGTGAAACCGAGGAAGCCATAATAAAAGGGAAAAAACAATTAGTTTAGGAACCCCTGGTATAAGTCTCTTACAGGAATCAGGGAAGTAGTAGAACGAAAAAAGGGTGGAGGCTGGAAAAGTCAAAATATAGTGACAAGCCATTAAACTCTTTAACCAACCTCTGAATGGTACGGTGTAAAACTGAGGAAGCCATAATAAAAGAGAAAAAACGATAAGTTTAAGAAACCCTGGTAGAAGTCTCTTACAGGGATAAAAGAGAAGTAGTAGAGGTCGGAACGGAAAAAGGGTGGAGGCTGGAAGAATAGGGGAAGTAAAACCAAATGAACCACAGTATGCTTCTGTTTTGTCCTTATTGCATGATTGTTTGCGTATAAGTGAGTGATTGAGATAAGCTGAACTGAGCTGTGAAACCTGACCCCTAGGGCACAAATAGCAGTAATGATGTCGATGCTTGAACGAGAATGGGTGGCTCCTGGGTTCTCTGTAGCTGCTGCATCATTTGTCCAATATTGCATGATCTCTGCATTAAGCAACCCAGGACAGAAGGTAAAGGTGCCACAAAAACACTTGCCTAGACCACTCTACCCATTTCAGAGATTGCAAATTGACTACATTCAGCTCTCACCTGTTGGGAAGTATGAATATGTGCTTGTTGTTGTTGCTGTCTTTTCAGGTTGGAGGCCTACCCTGTTATCAAGGTAACTGAGCAGGTAACCGCAAAGAAGCTCATGAACAAGGTAATCTGCAGGTATGGTGTACCGGATGTGATTGAGTCAAACAAAGGTACATACTTCACAGGTGAAATAATGCAACACATCATGTGTGCTCTGGGTGTATCCCAGGCCTTTTACACAACCTACCATCCACAGAGTAGTGGAAAAGTAGAAAGGATGAATGGGACCCTGAAATTAAAAATACAAAAGGCAATGGAGGAAACAGGCAAACCTTGGACTGAGTGCCTTTCATTAGCCCTTTTCTCAGTAAGGCACATACCTAATGGGAACATAGGATTGTCTCCCTACGAAATTTTGTTTGGCAGTATGCCAAGACTGGGCCTGTACTTTCCTCAACAACTGTGAGCACAGTTTGGGACACTGACTGACTATGTACAGTCTCTAAGTAAACGTCTGAAAGTAACACACGACCAAGAGTTCTCTTCTATTCCAGATCCTAATTCATTTGAAGGTATACATGACCTGCAGCCTGGAGATTGGGTTGTCATCCGGAGACATGTAAGGAGAATGCTGGAACCCAGATTTGATGGTCCTTACCAGGTTCTGCTGACCACCAGCAGAACCGGTGGGCAAATATGACCAAGTTTCAAGTCAGACAGGTGGCGGGAGTAGAAGTCTGTTATAACTTCCCCTACAGCAAGTCTGAGATGGGGAAATGTGCACAAATATCACTCAATCAGGTATCAGCAACATCTGATTCAATGATATTGTGTAACCAAACAAAATGCCAAAGTATGACCAACCGTATGAGATGTAACAACACTGTAAAAAGTGCTAGTCACTTTAGACATGTCAAGTTACTTACAGGCTAGGTCTTTTCTTGCAAGAATATTACATATACCTACATTCCTGCAAATATTACAGGAGGACCATGTGCACTGTCCCGTCTAAGTATTTTGGTTCAATTAAATTTATTGGATTTTGCATGGTGATACCAAAATAAAACAATACAATAACCAGTGATATCTCTCGTATTCTGTCTTAACATTTTGTCCTTACATCACATCAAGAAGTCACTTGGTGCAAATTGGACATTGCTTATCTGCATCATAGGTATTTTAGCTCTGCAGAGATGAATACAATTAAACTTATAACTAACTAACGGGGGAATATAAGGGGGGGTAGGGAAGAAAGAAGGGGTACAAGGGGGTAGGGTAAGGTGGGTTATAGGATTAAGGAACAGCCTCGCCAGTTTATATTCATATTTTCTCACTATTCGAGTTGACCTGTTTCCAGCCATGTTTTAAACGTGTCAGAGGCTCTCATTGATATCCACGGACTCCATAGATCATGTGTCTCACTGCGCTCTCGTTCGCCCTCCGCTCCCTCCTCCTCATATCTCATTAACATATTAAGCTTTTCTGACCACAGTATTCGTGTGGGTGGGGACCCAGATTTCCACAAGTCAGGGACCAACATCCTCACCGCTAGGATAACCAGCCATAATAGGTCAGCTCTAATTCTGGCCGCAGAGCCGGGCAGTAACAGGAGCAGGGCCATCTCTGCTGTTATGGACACTTCAGATCTAGTCATGGCATTATATAGTAATTCCACGTTACTCCATAGGGTCCTGATTGGAGGACAGTCCCACCATAGGTGAGTCATTGACCCAGGGCCATTTTGGCACCTCCAGCATATTGGAGGTATTCTATTATCTATTTGGTGCATTTTTGACGGTGTCCGATACCATCGAGATAAGATCTTGAAGTTCTGCTCCTGTAATCTGCCATACCTGGTGCTTTTGTGACACATGAGGAAAGCCCTCTGCCAGTCCGGTACGGATCTGTTGCCGCCTAACTCGTTCTCCCATTGTCCCGTATAGTTCGGGAGGGAGTCCCCCATCTCGCCGTTCAGCAACATCTTATATATTACTGATATGCCATGGTCCGTAGGCCCTGGCGACGTGCACCGCGTCTCAAATGGCGTCAGCTGTCTGCTAGTCGTTCCCGCTGGCGCCAGGGACCCCACAAAGCCCCTCACCTGTAGGTAACTCAGCCATGCTCCTGGGGGGGCGGGGGCAGATTACCGTATAGCTCTGTCAAAGGCTTCATCCCGTCCTGGTTTACCACATCCATAATTCTAGGTATTGGTGTGTCTGGAAGGGATAACACTGTATCCTTGTCTCTCGCTGGTGGGAACTGTGGGTTGGCTACAAGTGATGTGAGTGGGCCCGGGATTGATACTAGTCCTGCTCTTGTGGCCCACACCCCCCATTTCTTGAGGACCTTTAGGAGGAAGGGTGAGAGTCCCTCCAGCTCCTCTAGAAACCGTCCAGGAATCCAGGCGGCCCCCTGGATTATCCTGGAGTCAGATTCGTGCTCCATTTCTACCCATATTTTAGTGGCTCTCGCCTGCATCAGTGAGAGGATGAAGTTTGTGGTACACGCTTTGTAGTAAAGTGAGAAGTCCGGGAGCCCCAGTCCTCCCTCCCCTTTGGTCCTCGTGAGTAGCCTGTGACTAAGTCTAGATTTACGGTTCATCCACACGAATCTAATGATCAGGGACCGGATGCTTAAGAGGTATTGCCGATTCAAGGTTATCGGGAGAGTCTAACACAGATACAAAAACTTTGGAAGGGAGTCCATCTTAACTGCATTTATCCGCCCTGTCCACGATACGTATAACGGGCTCCATTTGTTCAATTCCGCCCTCAGGCCCTCCAGGTATGGCCAGAAATTTAGGTCAAAAATCTGTGAGGGGTCTGCCGGGATCTGAACCCCCAAGTACTTGATGGACGATGTTCTCCACTTGAAGGGGAAGGATTCGGAGCGGGCCTCTACCTCCCTCTGGGCTAGGGTTACATTTAGAATTTGTGATTTCTGTATATTGACTTTAAAGTTACTTACTCTTCCATACCTATCAAACTCCTTCATTACCACTGGCAGCCCACTCTCGGGTTTGACAGGAACAGGAGGAGGTCATCTGCAAATAGCGCTATCTTGTGCTCGGAGGGGCCCTCCGTTTGGCCTCTTACTGACCCGTTTTCTCTGATGGCGTTGGCCAGGGATTCCATAGACAGAACGTACAGCAGGGGCGACAAGGGGCACCCCTGCCGAGTCCCATTATTAATCGAGATGGAGTCAGAGAGGGCGCCGTTTACCCGAATTCTGGCTGATGGTCCCTTGTACAGGGCCATGATCCATTCCCTCATCCTCCGACGAAGGCCTATCTGACGGTGGGTCCCCTCCAGGAACCTCCACCTACCCTGTCGAACGCCTTTTCTGCATCCACCGCCAACAGGCACAGTGGTTTATTTCCTGCTCTTGCCCGAGATATTAATGATATAGATTTAATCGTGTTATCCCTGGCTTCCCTTCCTGGAACGAATCCCACTTGCTCTCTATGTATTAAGCCAGGGATATGTGTACTAAGTCTGTTTGCTATAAGTTTTGCTAGCATCTTGACGTCTAGATTTATCAGGGATATGGGTCTGTAATTTGCGCAGGAAGAAGTGTCCTTTCCCGGTTTCGGGATTACTACTATGTGTGCCTGGAGGGCCTGGGGCGGAATGGGGCTTCCCTGGGAAACCTCGTTAAACATCTAGATTAGTAGGGGGGTCTCTTCCTCTCCAAAGAGTTTGTAAAATCTGGCCGAGAACCCATCCGGGCCTGGCGCTTTGCCTATCTTGAGATTTTTAACTATCTCCCTGACTTCCTCACACGTGAAATCTTCCTCCATAGCTTCAGCCTCCCCTGGCTTCAGCGGTCCCGGTCCGTATTTTTCTAAGTATGCCTTTTTCTCCTCTCTTTCTCTATTACCTGGCTGTGGGGTTTGCGCTATGTTATATAGTGTCTCATAGTATGTGCGAAATTCTCCCAGGATGTCCCTTGTGGAGATCGCTGGCGTTCTCCCTGCTCTCTGTATTTTGGATACGAATGTCACCGAAGTTCTAGGGTGGAGTGTGCGTGCCAATTTTCTTCCGCATTTGTCTCCAGCCTTGTAAGCCTCCCTTCGTATCTTGTCTCTAAAGGCCAGCGTCCTCTGATCCAGTATTGACAAGATTTTTTGGCGTATTGTTGATATCTCTGCCCGTGTGTCATCGTTCGGGGTTCTTTTATTGGTCGTCTCTTTTCCTTGTAGGGTTGTCAGCAGGTCTCCCAGTTCCCTGGATCGCTCTTTTTTTAGTCTTGTTCCCTGAGAGATCAGGATATCTCTCAGGACACATTTTAATGCTTCCCATTTAACAGGGGCCCGCGTGTTATCGTTTTGGTGGTCACTCACGAAGTTGGCTATGGTCGTTTTGATCTCCTGGATGCATTGGGGGTCTTTTAATATGTTGTCGTTGAGTTTCCAGGTTCTAAGTCGGAGGTCTTTTTGAAAGCCGTCGAAGTCTGCATATACTGGGGCGTGATCTGACCAGACAAATGGTCCGAATTCACATGTAGGCCGGTAGTCTAGAAGGGCGTGTGAGACCCATATATAATATATTCTACCGTAGCTATTGTGGGGTAGGGAGTGGAACGTATAGTCCCTGGCGCCCGGGTGCAGCAGACGCCATAAGTCCACCAGGTGCATGTCTCCCAATTCCCTCTTCAGGGATCTAGTTGCTGCCCGTGAGATAGAGGACTTACCTGATGAAGTATCCAGCTTCGGGTCTACGGCCAGGTTAAAGTCGCCTCCCATTGTTATGACGGTCCCATCTGCGAATTTCGCCAGCTCCCTCAGGGCGGCAATTCCGAAGGGTATCTGTCCCTGGTTCGGGAAATATAAGTTTGCAAACGTGATCAGTCTTCCATATACTTCCGTTTTAACAAATAGATATCTACCCTCTGGATCGTGCAGAATGCCAAGGGGTTGTACCTGTAGTGAGTTATGAAATGCGGTAGATACCCCTCCCGCCTTTCGGTTCGGGTTCGGGCTATGAAACCGGGTAGGGAATAGTTTTGTGGAGCAGGAGGGAATCTCATCTGCCTTAAAGTGAGTCTCCTGGAAGAGGAGCACTTTTCTCCCTTTTTTTTGCATGTGGTATAAAATCTGGCCTCTTTTGGAGGGAATATTCAACCCCTTGGCATTGTACGAGGTGATCGTTAGGTTAGCCATAATCTGGTCTGGACCGGTCTCTTGTTGCACTCTTCTGGCGAGGTTTCGGTTGGGCTGGGTCAGGATTGCTGGGGAAAGGATATGACACAGGGAAGAGGGGGGAGGAGGGGTACATAACATAAAACATCTATAGGCCTTGAACTAGGCCTCGCTATTCTAAAATAATCGCTATTAATTGCTATAAACTAGCTTTAAGCGCAGCTAAGGGCTGCCTACCCTAGGTGGGGGAGGGGAGACCACCAACAGAGGCCTGCCCCTGCCTTCTCCGCCGTCGAGTGAGTAGAAGAAAAGTTTACATAAATCTATCCCATAATCTGTTTGTGTGAAACAGATTATGGGATAGATTTATGTATCAGATGACACTGATCACGCCCGCCGCCGGGCCCGACTTCTCAGCATCCAACGAAAGTAAGAGAGAGGAAGAAAAAGGCGTATGAAGAGGTGAAGGATAAGGCACGTTGTAGAAGATAGATTGGACATATAAAATAGAAGGCTTGTCTGGTCAGTTCGTTGAAACAGTCCTTGCGTGGAAATGTCGTCAGGGTTTCTGTGCCTCCTCCTTCATCCGTTATCTTGGGTCCTTGGGGTTTTGTTTCTCGGTTCCTTTCGTGGGCCTCCCACTTTCTGCCACTCCATTCTGGGAGGGGGGACCGGCATCTCGCATATTTTGGGCCAGTCTGGTATTGCAATCTGCGGTAGTTCTAGAGTCCCCAGGAATTTGGGTAGGTCCCCTAAATGTCTGAAGACAGCCGCTTTCCCTCCTCTTCTTGCGTGTAACTGTAGGGGGAACCCCCATCTGTAAGGAATGTCTCTTTCTCTCATAGCGGTTAGGAGGGGCCTCAGGGCCCTGCGCAGCTGCAGCATGCGTTTAGATAAGTCCGGATATACAGAGACCGAGCGACCTTTGAACTGCAGAGTATCAAACTTACGGGCTCGCTGTAGGATTTGCTTCTTTTCCCTGTAAAAGTGGACTCGGCAGAGTACATCCATGGGCCTGGTGGGGTTGGTTGGTTTTGGGCCTAAAGCGCGGTGTACTCTATCCAGTTCCAGGGCGGAGTCCAGGGGCCTTTGCAGCAAATGATTGAAAAACTCGACAATCCAGTCCTCCAGTTGTTCATTGTTTATCTCCTCAGATAGGCCTCTAACCCGAAGATTGTTGCGTCTGTGTCGATTTTCAATATCATCGATGTGATTAGTCAGTTCTGCTATCTGGTGCGCTTGTGCCTCTAGTATATGTGCATGTTCTACCATAGTGTTCTGGATCTCATCCTGTACTTCTTCTACTTCTACTACTCTTTGCCCCACTTCTCTGATATCTTTCTGTAGGGACGCTATATCTTGCTTGTGTGCTGCGTCCAGCTTTTGTAGAAGTTCATTCATCTCCCCTTTTGTGGGGATTGCCTTAAGATGGGCTCTCCAGTCCCACTCGTCATTTGCTTGTGGGACCTGGGGTCCCTTAGGGTTTGAGTGGTGAGCTTCACTATTGTCTGTTGTGTGCATTGTAGCATGTCTTTTGTTGGGCTGCTTTGGAGGGCTTACAGGTGTTATGCCTCGGGTAGTCTTTTTCCCCATATCTTGTGAGGCTCTTTGTGAGGGGGGGTTCATATCGGGGTCTGGCGTCTGGGGGCTTCCTGCCTCCCCTCTATCCCTCCATCTTTCTCCATTACCCCCTCCCTCATTTGGTTGCCCCTGGCGTTCTGGGCTTCCCTGTTTTGTGTGTGGCACAATTGGCTTTATATTTTGCCCTGCAGGGCTCATTTTTTGGGGGGAGCAGGTTTTCTGCGTGCCTCTGGTGTCTCTTTCCGAGGGTTCTCCCTCTTCACTGTGTGGCGCGCTGGCTCCCCCTCCCCCCTCTGCTCTCGTGCTGTCAGCTCTCCTGTCTCTCGCCCGGGACTGTACCTCCTCCCCTCCGGTGCCTCCATCTGACTCCTCTGGCAGGGCTTCTCTCTCCGCTGCCTGCTGTGCTCCGGCCCGGGTCTCCTCTTGTTCTTGTGGCTGCGGCAGGGGCTCCTCTTCTATGGCGGCTTCCCACGCCGGCTGGCGCGGCGCCATCTTGATTTGGCCGCTCGGCGTCGGGACTCCAGGGGAGTGGAGGAAGCGCTCCAAACTCGGGGACGGAGGCTTCATCAGCTGTCTGGGGGCTTCGGGTGCCTTCTTCTTCCCCATGCTGGTCTCTCTTCTTGTCGTCATCGTCGGATCTGCTTCTTTCAGCGGCGGGTCAGGCAGGAGCTCCGGCAGACACGACTTACTCCATCCAGCGGTAAGCCACGCCCCCCGTCTAAGTATTTTTATGTATTAGAAGCCAGAACCTCTGCACAGAAGTAATAGCCCTAGGAGCTTCCATAGTGGGAGTATGGGGCTTGGCAATATTAAATGGGCGAGTAACAAATGGCATAGCATGTGACATGGCCAAGGCTCTGAATGCTACTTCTCAAGCTCTGGACTTGTTACTTCTAGATGTACAAGGGGTATGAAAGGCATCCTTGCAGAATAGAGCCCCAATTGACTATATGCTGCTGGCCTTAAATCACCAGTGTGTGGAGTTTGAGGGAATGTGCTGTTTTAATTTGACTAACAATGCAGAATCCATACATAAAAAGATACAGGGGATACAAAGCATAGTACAATCAATTAAACAGGACAAAGATCAGGGATGGTTTGATTGGTTGTCTGTGTCCTGGTTCAGCCTATCTTGGCTCTGGCAGTTGTTTGGGATAGTATGCGGGGTAGTGGTCATTTGTATATTATAAAATGTGTTGCTGCATACAATGTATACCTTTTTTAATATTTCTATGTATAGGATGTTTTGGGCATGGCGGAAAGAGTCTTAATGAAACTCTTAGCTTAACCACACTATATACAGAAGTAGTAATGATATCTGTTATTGTGGTAATTTTCTTTTATTCGTTTTTTGAGTATCTGCAATTTTTGGATGTTCTGTGGAATACGGAAGCAAGCAAACTACCTAGTGTCTCTCCCGCTGCAATATTGTTAAAACAGTCATTTGTAAAGAGCGAAGAGACGACGTAAGTAATAAATAAGCCCTGCATTTAACACTGTTCTTCCCCTAGTTGTTTCAGCCAAAAGGAGATATTATTTCTATACAGTAAGGGGATAAATGGTTGGAATAATACCTTTGGTACCGCTTATCTTGGTGTAAATAACAGTTTAGATGGTCATTTTCACCAAATCACCAAGCTTTGCCAGGAAGGGAGATCTTGGGGGGACAGTCAGTATATTAATAAACACTAGATTACCAGTAAATCCTGTCAAAAATCTGTTGGATTCTATGACAAAACTTTAAAAGGGTTGTCCCACAAAAAAAATATCCATGTTCCCAGCAAAAGAAACTACGTAATCTTGTAGATATGATAACTTTTATTGGCTAACAAAAATACATGATGCAATAGTGATCTTGCGAACCTCTTGGTCTCTTCGTCAGGCTAAAATGGAATAGATCTGAAGAGGCATGAATATTTATACACACTTATAACATACATACTTATGACAAGGCACAGACATGGATGTGATTGGTTTGCACTTAAAAGTAATACTGCAACAGAAAACAAACTTTTTTGACTAGGCACTGATAAGGGAGTGAAAGTTTTATGGTCCATGAAGTACTGTTGGTAGGGGGTCGTCAGGCCAGGAATGCTGCAAGAGGTACACAAACATTTTTAAAAGGTATCATATTTACAAGATTACTTGGTTTCTCTTGCTGGGAACAATCACATTTTGCTCTACGGGCTAACATGGTACCAAACCTTTGTTTTCATTATACATATATTTAAATCCAGCATATAATTATAGAAATTTTTAGTATTTACATATTTAAAAAAATGTTTTTATCACCAGATATTTCAGGACTAATGTTAGAGTAGCATTACCTGCTGTTTCTATTGCTGAGCATTTCTGTGTCCAGTCCACCTGAGTAAATGTTCCACGGTGGACACACCTACTCAGGCTTGTTTCTATGCAGTGGAGAAGAGAGGCAAAGAAAGCTGAGCAGGTGGAACAATATACTGAGGTGAATACAGAATACAAATAGCAGGTGGCGCTATTCTAAAATTATTCTTGGATTATCTGGGGATAAAAACATTTTTTAATAAGAAGAAGTAACTATAAACAATATTTATTATGTAACAATCCCTTTAATGTCTATTGCCTGCTTTAAAAAGCTTTGGGCTTAGAATTCTGCTGCAGATTAAACTCTGAAGCCTACATTAGAAAAATTTAACATGGATCTGACAGTTACAGTATATTCCAATGTGAAAAAGGCATTAGGGTGCCCATACACATTACATAGAAATAGAGTGATGAATGAACAACTATTTATCACATCTGGTATGACTAGTTTGCACAGCTGGATGTGCAACGTTCTGGACTCAAAGGCAGAATTAAACAGCTAGTTGGTCTTGCAGATCTTTATGGACTGCACAATAAAATGCAATGATATACAGAAGACTAACAGAACAACAAACCCAACCGCCTGAACCAGACCAGTCCCTCAAGCTGAGCAACTGCTCTGAAAATGGCGACCCCACCATTTAGAGCTCCTTTCTTATGCCTGAAGACTGTACATTTGATGTTCTCTTGTACCACTTGGGAGAGTTTGGGGAGGCTTTGGCCAGGCACAAACCACACAAGCTTCCACATTCTGGGGGATAGAAGGCCTAGATTTTCTAGAAAATGTCCTAGAAATTAGCTTATGGGTATTATTTATGCCTGGATGATTGGTTAAAACCGAATCATGTATTTTATTATTTAAGTGAGCTCTGTTAAAGGGAACCTGTCATATCCCCATAGCACCATAAATTAAGTTATGGTGCTGTTATGAGACGTGACTGGGAGCTAAGTGAGGTATTTTTTATGCTGATCCATCAATGGGAGAGCGTGCGCTCTCTCATTTGTAAAAAAAAAATCAGATTTTCAGTGTCATGCACAATCTTCAGTGGCGGGCAATGCAGTAATAACAAAGCGGGTGAGTATAAAAAATATCTAGCTCTGTCACGTCCCAAAAAACACCATAAATACTTTTGTTTAAAAAAGACAAAAGTATTATAGAGTTGATACCTTTATTATATACTTTCCAGGCTGTTTAATGTACCTTCATCAGACTTTAACCATATTATAACTGAGTATACATTTATACAGAACACTAGCTTGATATCGGCTACTCTGTCCACGCAGAATTTTTAAAAAATCTAATCTGTGTTTTGATATGTATTAAAAACTCAAAAAGTTGAAAAGGTGAAAGGAAAGTAACTGCAATATGCTATGTCACCACAGTTCTGTACCCTACGTTTTTGGTCTTGTCATCTTATTTGGTCTTGTCTAGAAAATAAAGGTTTTGTAGGCTGTATACACGTAAGCATGCCACCGACGGGCCTGAGACTGCTCTGGGGTTTCTACTGCTCTAAGAGCTGCTTGTCTTTCAGCTTGTTGATGCCTTCTTGTCCCAGTGTCGTCATCAGATTCTGGGGTTCTAGTAATTTGTGCAGATTGAGCTCTGCTGGAACTACGCGCTATATCTGACTTGCGCTTGTGCAGCATATTAAAATAAGACCAAAAAATGGATAGGAAAATTGATTATCAAAAGGAAATCATTTCTTACACAGCAGACGTAAAATAAAAGCTGCACTGTGATTGGTTGCTATGGGCAACATCGATTTTCTTTAAAATCTCAATCCATTGTAATGTGTCTGTCGTTGAAGTTTTAATCCAGGGCAACGCTGGGCATCCCCGCTAGCTTAATAATTACATACATGCGGCAATGACGTCAACCTTTATGTGTCTGCCCGTTCGTGGAGGCCTAGCTTATGGTGTGCACCCCCTTGCCCTCCGTGGCACTTAATAATCAATTACACGTGGCAATGACGTCTGCCCTCAAGTGTCTGCCCGTTTGTGTAGGCATAGCTTATGACTTGCACCCTCATCCCCTCCGCCTTGCCACATGGTGCAGCGCCAGTGCCGGAGTGGAGGTGCGCCTGCGCATCACCAAAGAAATCTGTCTTGTCGTGCTCCCTGGAGAACTCTATAAACTTTCGAGATAAAGCGTAGCCTATGTCCTACCTCAAGATGTAAGCTATCTCCCTGCTAAATTTCATCAAAATCCTACAGCAGCTTAGCCGTGAAAAGGTAACAAGCAGACAGAGTTACTTTCGCATTTATAATATTAGTATGGATAACAGAGACATAGTGTGATTAATTTACATTGGGTAGAAGAGTACAGCATTTAAATACTGATAAACTAGAGGAATAGGACTATGGTTTGTGTATAAGATGAAAGGGGAGAGGTAAAGATTAGGGAATCACAGCTTGATGGGTTTGAAGTATCCAGGTAGTATGACATATACCTTGGGGCAATGTTAAGACCACATGTTAATGTCTAGAAAGTCCTCATTAGTTTAAATTTCCATATTTTTCTCTCTGTCATTTTTAAAAAGTCCTTTTCGTATCAAAACTTTTGGGTCCAGAGAAATGGTTCCCTGCGGGTGTATGCAGCTTCTTTGTTGTGTTACTGTATAAATTCACCCTTGTTTGCAGTTTCTGCTTTGTTTCTCCAATATAGATTCCATCAGGTTACCTTGTATATTTTATTGTTATCTTTGTCCTGGACTGCTGAGAAAACCAAAGATAATAAGATACCATAGCATTCAGGAGGGCATGTATGCTTGCTACTAATGTGGCTTAAATGCAGAAACAGAGTGAGACACTCTGAACTCCTCTGACAGAACACACTCCAAATCGGAGCACCCATCCTGAAAGGTACGACCCTACAGATTGCACAAATCCATGTCCACAGTCAGGCGAACTAGAGTACAGAAACTAGGGATAAACAGTAACTGGCAACAAATAAAAGACAGGAATACACAGCATCCCAAACAAACAGGAACGCAGGGAAGTAACCAGACAATATGCAGGAGCCAGCCAACAGACATGTAAACTAAGGGTACTGACTAGACCAGAGATAAAGAAGTATAGCTGGCACTTCCAGCCAGAATGAGCTTGGTTATATAGGGAAAAAGGAGAAGCTGATTAGCTGTCAGAGCTGTCAATCAACACAAACAGCAAAGCGGATGACATAATTAATGAACCAACTGGTTGGCTGACAGAGCTGTCAATCACCAGCCACTACCTCAGTTAACAGCTGAAGGGATTTATTATCCCAACTAATCAGGACAGGAGATATTAACTCTAACTTATCAGGACAGAACAGGTGATGTAATTATTATCAGTGCCTCCCACATTGCCGCAGGTGTTCTTACCATAGGATATCCTGAAAACATGACCTGTTGGTGGTCCCTGAGGACTGGAGTTGGGGACTCCTGCTTTAGCTCACCATATCTCTGTGGTGAAGGTAGGGCGGTGTCTTCTGTTAGGACTGCTAAATTGTGTCTGAGATAATAATGGCTTAGTTGTAATTCTCATTTTGTTATTTTTGTCTTCCCTTTTTCAAGATCCCTGTGTTTTATATGTGTTGTAGGACCTTCGATGATGTCACCAGGGGCGTAGCGATGAAGTCACCAGGGGCAGAGCATGAGAAGCACTCACATGCTAACTGACAAGTGGTTGTTAGTAGTTTGACTAAGTCTAAGATTTTTAACTAATTTGTTTGATTTGGTTCTCTTTATCTACTTTTAGGAATTGTATGAAAATTTGATGTAGTTTAGGTCAAATACAAGCAGACATAGAAAATTTTGAAGGGTTCACAAACTTGCAAGCACCACTGTATGAAATTATCAACGAAGTCATATGCGAATGTAATTGCGAATTTGGTGTGTAATTGTAGTGTAGATTTATAGCACAGAATAATAAAATCGTAGAGTGGAAAGGAACCTCCAGGGTCATCGGGTCCAACCCCCTACTCAATACAGTATCACTAAATCATCCCAGACAGATGTCTGTCCAGCCTCTGAAGACTTCCATAGAAGGAGAACTCACCATCTCCATGGCAACCTGTTCCACTCATTGATCACTCTCATTATCAGAAGCTTTTTCTAATATCTAATCTATGTCTCCTCTCTTTCGGTTTCATTCTATTGCTTCATTGTGCAAATGAGAATAAGGCAGATCCCTCTCCACTGTGACAGCCATTTGGGTATTTATAGACAGCTATTAAGTCTCCTCTCAGCCTTCTTTTTTGCAAGCTAAACATTCTCAGATCCTTTAATCATTTTTCAAAGGACATGATTTGCAGACCGCTCACCATTCGGGTAGCTCTTCTCTGAACTTGCTCCAGTTTGTTGATGTCTTTTTTAAATTGTGAAACCAGAACAAGACAGTATTCCAGACGACGTCTGTCTAAGTAAGAGTAGAGGGAGGTAATTACCTCACGTGATCTAGACCCTATATGTCTCTTAATATATCCCAGAATTAAGTTTGCCTTTTTTGCTGCTGTAGACTCATGTTTAGCCTGTGATCTATTAGTATACCCAAGTCTTTTTCACATGTGCTGCTTAGACCAATTCCTCCCATTCTTTGTTCTTTTTTTTATTTCAGTTAAGATGTAGGACTTTGCATTTCTTCCTGTTAAATACCATTCTGTTAGTTGCCACCCACTGTTCACTCTTGTCTAGACCTTTTTGAATTATCTCTCTCTTCTCTAGTGTTAGCTATCAGTTCTAGCTTCATGTCATTTTCAAATTTGACAATTTCCCCCTCAATTCCTTCAGATAGATGATTTATAAAAATGTTGAACAATACTGGGCCCAGGACAGAGCCTTGTGGTACACCACTTGAGATATTCTTCCAGTGGGATGTGCAGCCAATTATGAGTACGATCACTCAGCCAGTTGACTTGTCAATGCCATATTTGGTCATTTTTTTCAAAAAGGTTGGTGTGAGATACTTTGTCAAATGCTTTACTAAAGTCAAGATATACTATATCTACTGTATTTCCCTGATCAACCCAGGCTGTGATTCTGTCATAGAAGGAAATTGGATTTGTCTGGCCTGACTTGTTTGTTACAAACCCATGTTTGCTCTGCTTAATTATTCCATTGTCATCAAGGTACTTGCATACATGCTATTTAATAATTTAATTGAAGATCTTTCCCGGTATAGAAGTCAGGCTCACAGGCCTGTAGTTTCCTGGGTCCACCTTCTTCCCTTTTTTGAAGATAGGGACAACATTTTCCATTCCCAATCTTCTGGGACTTCATCTATTCTCCAGTAATTTTCGAAGATTACGGCAAGTGGTTCAGCTATTATATTTGCTGCTTCCTTCAGTATCCTAGGATGTAATTCATTTGGACCTGGAGACTTGAATTCATTGTGTTTCCTCTCCATCTCTCTGCTTATAGATAGCCCAGATTTTTCAGTTTCTTCAATAGCACAGGGAAGATCAGTTGATGTTGCATTTACTTTCTGAGAGAAAACAGATACAAATAAGACTTTAAAAGTTCTGCCTTCTCAACATAATTTTTAACCAATTCACCATTAAACCTCATTTGTCATTTTTGTGCCCCAGCCCCAAACTTATCCACTTATTGCAACTGCCTTTTGTCCTCTCTTAATTTCTTTCTACAGTTTTATGTCATCTGCAAATATTGATATTTTACAATCCTTCCACAAGGTCATTAATATATTAAAAAGAATAGGGCCCAAAGCGGACTCCTGTGGTACCCCACTAGTAACGATTACCCAACTAGAGTATGCACCATTTATAACCACCCTCTGCTTTCTATCACTGAGCCAGTTTCTTACCCACTTACACACATTCTCACCAAGACCAAGCATTCTCATTTTATTTACGAACCTTTTATGCGGTACAGTACAAACGCTTTGGAAAAGTCCAGATATAAAAGATTCAGTGACTCTCCCCAGTCTAGTCTAGAACTTACCTCTTGATAGCAGCTGATCAGGTTAGTTTGACAGGAGTGATCTCTCACAAACCCATGCTGATTTGGAGTTACACAGCTATTTTCCTTGAGGTACTCCAGAATAGCATCTCTTAGAAACCCTTCAAACATTTTACCCACAACAGAAGTAAGACTTACCGGCCTGTAATTTCCAGGTTCACTTTTTGACCCTTTTTGAATATTGGCACTACATTGGCTATGTGCCAATCTCGTGGAACAGACCCTGTCACTGTAAAGTACTTAAATATAAGAAACGGGTCTGCGTATCACATTACTTAATTCCCTTAAAACCCGGGGGTGTATGCCATCGGGACCCAGAGATTTGTCTATTTTTATCTTTTTAAGATTGCTCTGCATCTCATATGACGTTTCATTTTCCTCTGTGAATACACTGGAGAAAAAAACTTTTTAATAGATTTATTTTCTCCTAATCACCCTCTACAATTTCTTCTACATTATTTATTAAAAGGCCAACACTTCCAGCATAAATCTTTTTTTTTTACTATTTATATAGTTAAAGAACAGTTTAGGATTAGTATTAGTTTCTTTGTCAATAAGTCTCTCCAACTCCATCTTTTCTGTTTTATCTGATTTTTACATAATTTATTTTTTTCCTTATAGATTTTTAGTGCTTCTTTGCTGCCTTCTTGTTTTAGTAGTTTAAATGCTTTTTTTTGCTGTTTATTGACCCCTTTACATCTTTAATAAGCCATACTGGTTTTCCCCTATTAGTAATACTTTTATTCCTGTAAAGTATGAACCTCTCACAGTAATTAGGTTGTTTTTAAACGGTTTCCATTTATTATTTGTATTCTTATTTTTGAGGACATTATCCCAGTCAATAAGGTTAAGGGCATCAATAAGCTGATCAGACTTGGCCTTCCTAAAGTTGAGTATTTTTGTAGCTCTCCTTAAAAACTCTCTGTTGAAAGGCAAGTTGAAATGTATTATATTACGGTCACTATTTCCCAGGTGCCCCCCAACCTGCACCCGTTATTCTGTCAGGTCCGTTTAGTTAGTAGTAAGTCCAAAATGGCCCTCCCTCTAGTTGGGTCCTGTACAAGTTGGGTAAGGTAATTATCTTTAGCTATTGACAGAAAGTTTTTACCTTTATGAGATCTGCAGGTTTCAAATTTCTAGTTTATATCCAGATACTTAAAGCCGCCATCATTATTACCTCATTGTGATTTGCTGCTTCATTTATTTGTTACAATAATAGATTTTCAGTAGCTTTTGTTATATTTGGTAGTCTATAGAAACCCCTATGAGGATTTTATTATTGTTTTTCTCTCCATGTATTTCCGTTGAATATATATATCTTTCCATAATGTGGGCTTTAAACAGGATTTCACATAAAGAAAAACCCCCTCCCACTTTCCATTTTTTATAATCTCTACAATCTCGAACAGACTGCAACTCAGTAAAAGTTCCCCCCAGACACAGATTACATCCAACCAGATCTCCATTATTCCCAATATGTTGTAGTTTTCCTAGTTGCCAACAATCACAGAAAAAAAACATAACCGGGGCAGCTTTTGTACTAATTTACCCCAAAGTGAACTGTTTGTAGGTGTTTCTGGGGTGGTCCAAGGCTTAACGGGATCTCAGACCTTTTATTAATCATATTTTTTGCTTTTATTGAAATAAGTACCGTATATTCCGGCGTATAAGACGACCTTTTAACGCCGAAAAATCTGCTCTGCAGTTGAGGATCGTCTTATACGCCGGGTATACAAAACAAAAAAAAAGCAGTATTCACCTCCCCCAACGTTCTGCGGCGCTGCTGCAGGCTGTCGCTCCCTCCTCGTTCCCGACAGAGCATTGCTTTCTGGATGCGGGGCTTGAAATCCCCGCCTCCAGAAAGCTAATGCTGTGATTGGCTAACTCACACGGCGTCAGCCAATCACAGCCATTCAATGATGTCATTGAATAGCTGTGATTGGCTGACGCCGCGTGAGTTAGCCAATCACAGCATTAACTTTCTGGAGGCGGGGATTTCAAGCACCGCATCCAGAAAGCAATGCTCTGTCGGGGACGAGGAGGGATCGACAGCTTGCAGCAGCGCCGCAGAATGTCGGGGGAGGGGAGTACTGCTTTTTTTTTTTTTGACACCGTATACCCGGCATATAAGGCGACAGTTGGGGGGTCGTCTAATACACCCAGTCGCCTTATACGCCGGAATACACGATAACAATTACAATGTAAGATAGGAAAAGGAAAATCATATTACGGGTACAGTATATTCCTGTGCATTTAAGGAATATAATGTAATCATGAGAAAGGATCAAACTAGATGACAGGGTACAAAAATATGTCATATGCACTGGAACCCCCCCCAGTGAGCCTCTCATATATCTATAGCGTATGACTCCATGAGAACAAAAACAAACATCAATGTTGGGACCTCCCTGTCGTCTAAGATCTTACAGATTAATTTCCTACATGTGCGAAGAAAGCTTTTACTTGACTTTACATCTGTCTTCCTGTGTCTATCTTATTTATCTTCATAAAATGTTTCATATATTGTATGACTTCTGATAAAGAGGGCATGTCTGGCTTAAGCCAGTGTTCTAAAATGGATTGGGCTGCTACCAGTAAGACACCATCAATAAGGGAGTTTTGTCATTGAATAAAAAAAAAAAAAAATGAAATGTCATAGTTTCTGGTGTTACCGGTAATACTATGCTTCATACCATCACAATCCATTGTTGTATGTTCTTGCAAAAATTCTGCACCAATAAAAACAATTATACAAGTCAGCCTTAGGTAGTTGGCACTTTGAGTAGACAATCATCCTGTCTGGGGAATTGGGAGGGTATATCAAATGCCAAGATAGCTCTGTGAAATTAGATGAAAGTGAGACTCTCTCCACCTCTCATTCAAAACACCCTTTTGCACGCTCTACCACCCTGAAAGTATGGTGTCCGGTAGAGATGAGCGAGTATACTCGCTAAGGGGCATTACTCGAGCGAGTAGTGCATTAGCCGAGTATCTCCCCGCTTGTCTCTAAAGATTCGGGGGCCGGCGCGGGTGACAGGTGAGTTGCGGCGGGGAGCGGGCGGGAGAGAGGAAGAGCTCTCCTCCGTTCCTCCCCGCCGGCCCCCGAATCTTTAGAGACGAGTGGGGAGATACTCGGCTAAGGCACTACTCGCTCGAGTAATGTGCCTTAGCGAGTATACTCGCTCATCACTATTGTCCGGTATTGCTTCATTTTGTAAAACCTTCATATAGCCCTTAAACATAGACCCAGATATTGCAGTGACAAGTTTTGTTCTCATGGAGCGTGGCTCACTGTGATTGGGCGAGGATCAGTCAGACAAATAGATTTTGCTCCACTTCACAGTGTACATTTCAGAATCTGCTATTACAAAAAGACCTTACTTGACCATATCGCAAGAAGTATTTGGAAGATTTCATTTCAAAATGAGTGCAGGGAAGAATTCAGTTTTCATGGTCATATAGTAGGGTTTGAAATTTCGTTATTCCCTTCTCCCTTCATAGCTTGAGCTCAATTCCATATTAGAAGAGTCACCAACTGCAGCTCCAGGGTAAATCTATACTGTTTCTCATCAAGCTAACCAAGTTATAACTTCTGATATCTGGTAAGTTGGCTCCCTCATTTTCTCTTGGGAGAGAGAGTTTGATCATGCCAGCTTGTTTCAGCTCTTCTATATTTTTTGTTGTCAAAGGGGAAAAGTTGAAATGGTAAAGGGAGTCCAGCGTTCGGCAAATAGATATTGCAAGGATGTTGAAGCAAAAGTGACCAGTAGTAAAGAAAATAAATAAGGCAGCTAGTTTCTGAGGTTTTCAGGGGTGGGGTAATTATGAGAAGCTCACTCTTTGATAGGTTAACCTTAAAGTCTGATAATGAGCTGAGGGGATGGGCCAAAAATAATATGACATCTCCAAAACGTTTCGACCTAACCTCGCTTTTCCCTACGCATTTTTCCTCAAAAGAATTAAAGTCTTGCAAAAGTTGTAGCAGAAGTTCCAATGCTTTGTTTAATAAAAGTGGGGATGGGGGCATCCATAGCAAGTTCCCTGTCACCTCCTATCTATCTACAAAAGGGTACCTGGTAGATTGACTCATTGGTTCATGACTTGATTCAGCCTAATCTAACAGATATTATCAAAAGCCTTCTATGCAGCAATAGTTAACAGAGAATGCATAGTATCTCCAAGACACGCTTGTCGATTACAATCCAGGTTGGCTATAACTTTTCTAATATTAATGACTGCAGAGCGATTTTTAACAAATCCAACTTGGGAAAGGGAGATAAGTCTTGGTAGAAGATGTATGGCTAGATGGTCATCCACAGTCTTTGAGATTAACTTAATATCTACATTAATCAATTAGATAGAACTGTTAGAAGGAATCTTTACCCATTTATGGAGGAGTTTTATATATGCAACATTTGCTGAGGGAAGAAGTTCATCACAATTTAAATAAGCCATTTAAAAGGTAAGTTTAAAAAAGTTTAGAAGTGTAAAGAATTCACCAAAGTAACCATCCACTCCTGGGACCATACTGTTTTTCAATGCCTTAATAGCATCAAAAATCTCTTCTTCAGATATAGGGGCATTTAGAGTTGCTAGGTGGGAGACCTGCAGGCTAGGATGGACATTAGCTGCAGGAGAGCTGTTGCCACTGCTGGGTCATGAATATTCAGGACAATGGAGGTTTATTCAGGTGTTGTGTATTATAATTATCTCTGTGGAACTCTAGGTACCAGCCTCTTAAGTCTGATTTAGACACAACGATTTTCACTTAAAAATTGCTCAAAGCCGTCTTTTGAGCCATAGTCGTTGTGTCTAACTGCACTGACATTGTGCAGTTTTCATTAAGGAATCGCTGATCGTTCTCTATCTTCAGCTAGTTCTACCATCATACTGAAATTGTTACCCATTATTTTATATCAGGCCCCATCCAAGTACATTTGGTTACTCAGGTGCTACATAAATGCGCCATCTGGAGTGTTGGGACCGTATATATATATATATATATATATATATATATATATTATAGATGCTAAATTTCCCTGATGGTATTGAAAAAAATGTATCTTCTGCGGATGCCCTTCCCTATCTGTCTCATGGCTAAGTATTATGCAGGGGAATCGTTTGTGAATAAGAATCATCACTCCTGCTTTGCGATCTTTAGCAACGGAGTCGAAAGTTCTACCAATCGACAATTTTTGTAATCTTTCTACATCTACATCAGTTGAGTGTCTCCAGTAGCATAGCTATACCTGTTGTGAGGCGCTAAAATAGCATAGAACCATCCCACGCTTATGAAGTAATCTCAAGAATTTAACATTCCAGTAGAATATATGCATAAATGAAGCAGTAATGAGATGCAATCAACCGTGTTGTGTCTTGGTCAGATCTCCATGTTCACCATTATAAACCCCACTTAGAATACAAGAGATCCAATAAACAAAATCAATAAAACTTGGTAGTCAGCCACCTGCATGGTGAGAGGAGGATGCATCTATATGCACTCCTCAGTCAGTAAGTAACGGCCATTTTTCTGTGATTGTTTTTAATTTTTAATTTCCCCTTATGTGAAGCATTTATATTAGTGTAGGGACCCACTACAATGCAAGGAACCGTGAAGTGGTTAGTGGGCTCATGTATCTTAGCCAACATCCAACCAATGCCTTGCATTTATTATCTATCATTCACATGCAGTGTGGCATTAAGACTCCAGTGGGAGCCCAGGGTGGCAGTACCAATGTGGTTCACTGAAGGAAATGCAGGGCAACCTGCCAAATTATCATGGCGTCATTAATAGGTTGCTGGTCTGCATGGTGAACTACATATATCAGAATGGTCTGGCACCTTGAATCCACTATGTATGGGAGTGTACGCCAAGCATCCACCCCCCTCATTATCAGGAGGCAGTGTGAGTGGGTGTTTTATCGGTGCCCTCACAGGTGTTATTGGCTCCTCCATTTGGTAGTCAGCTACCTGCATGGTGAGAGGAGGATGCATCTATATGCACTCCTCAGTCAGTAAGTAACGGCCATTTTTCTGTGATTGTTTTTAATTCTTGATTTCCCCTTCTGTGATGCATATATAAACATTTTAGCTTTAGTAGAACAAGCAGCTATCGGACAAGGCCAGAAAGCCTAAACAGGTATGATACTTAAACAAATCATGAGCAAAACTGGAACAGCGACGCATGGACCACCAACCAGAGAACATAGTCTGAATTCAGCCATAGGAGGCCAGAGTAGTGAGTAGATTGAGTCCAGGAAGAGATATAACATCTTAAATGATCATTCTCATGTCCTTCAAGGTAATCTGTCACATACTTTTAGCCCCATAAGCTAAGCATATGCTCTTAAAGTAGGTAAGCTGCTGAGTCCAGTAATGCAAGTGTTATACTTACCTTCCCTGACATTCCCCCAGTGTCAGCACTGAAAGCCGATGCTTAATACATTGAGTGGTGCGCAAAGTAGTCCATTCATTCTACTTTTATAATTGGCGAACTTCTTCACAGTGCCTCTCAATGCACTGCTGCAACAGCTTTCAGCACTCACACTGTGGAAGGGGGGTGGGGTGGGGAATGACTGGGGAGGTAAGTATACTTACATCCTTGGACTCAGGGGGTCGCTAACTTTCAGCCCTTAAGCTTGGCTTATAGGCCTAAGAGGAAGTGACAGGGTCTCCCAAGGCCATCAAAAGTCCGGTGAATGTGGCATTTCTTCTTGCAGGTTGTGTTGAGAAGGTGCCAGCACGTCAAGTTGGGCTCTGTCTGCAATTTCCAGAGTCCACAGACTGGCTGCTGATTTCTCCAATGGGGGACCGTGGAGAGGGAAAGCACAGTTGGAGATCTTGTTGTGCCTTACACAGTGTAGTGTAGGTGGAGAAGGTGCTGTTTGCATAGAAGACTTGTAAGGTCGTTGGGTAGAAAAGTGCAAATCAGGTTTGCTGTTTGCGGAATGCAGTGCAGATGGAAGCGAAGACTCTAAAATATCTGGAAACCTCTGTTGAGTAGTCACCATAAAGAACAATGTGTGCTCCTCGCAATTCTGTAGCATCTGTGCATCATCAAAAGGCTTGTAGAATTGCAGATTTATCTGTACTTTAGAATCAACTGGCGTGGGGCGCGCTGGATGTTGAGCATCTGCAGATGTGTTGCTTCAAACAGGTCCAACGCTGTGTCCCTGTTCCACTTTGCATGGCGTGACAAGACCTGGGAACTTGGGCAGTTCTGCTTCACATAGAGAGAGCAGATCTCCCTGGAGGACACTTTCAGGTATCCCCAATATCCTCAGATTGTTCCGTCAAGACATATTTTCAAGGTCCTCCATTGTATCCAGCAAGTCCTGGAGCTCTAGACCCTCTGTTTGTGATAACTCACAGAAAAAGGAGGCCAGATACATGATATGTACTACAGGAAATGCTCAATCGCCATTTGACCTGAAGGCATGCAGTAAAACAGATTGCTATATAGAGGAGCAAAAATGTTCAGGTGCATGCTGATTGTGCAGCCACTCAGCTCAACCCAGGGTGGGGGAGGGGTGACTGCCAACAGACCCAGCCTGCACCATATTAACTGATACCACACACACAGGGGGACAACCCGCACTGACAAAGCAGTGGATTGTCCTGCATTAAAAGTGTGCTACACAGGCATGTCAGCCTGGGCTCCTCCCGCATCTATAGCCAACCTCATGCATAAAAAACACACACTGATAAATGCGGGTGTTAGTTAGTATTTTAGGCCCAAAACACATAAGCTGGTGCACCACGGCAAGGCCACTGCGCGTACGCCAGAACCTATGCTATCTCACAATTAACTACATAAAATGACAGAGGTGAGAAAAAATGCTCAAAGACATAACTCACAGAAAAAGGAGGCCAGATACAAGATATGTACTACAGAAAATGCTCAGTCGCCATTTGGCCTGATATCATGCAGCAATCCAGATTGCTATATAGAGGAGCAAAAATGTTCAGGTGCACGCTGATTGCACAGCCACTCAACCCAGGGTGGGGGAGGGGTAATAATGTTACATGTGGGGAGGTAATAATAAGGATAGTAATGTGAGGATCGAATTAGAGGGGCGTTTAATCTCAATGTGTTGGCTGATCGGAGTGTGCGGGCTGGGTGGTGTACGGACAAAAGGGAAGCAATATACGTTGGCGCAGAGTCATGGAGAGCTTTGTGGGTGATGAGTTTGAATTGAGTTCTATAGTGTATGGGCAGCCAGTGTAGTGACTGGCATAGTGCAGAGGTGTCTGAGAAGCGAATGGATAGAAAGAGGAGTCTAGCTGCCGCAGTTAGTATGGATTGGAGAGGAGAGAGTTTGGTGGTGGTGGTGGTGGTGGTGGTGGGCGGAGGGGGGGGGGGGGTAGGCCGATGAGCAGTGAGTTACAGTAATTGAGTTGGGAATGGATAAGGGCAACAAGCAAGTGTCTTTAGTGTGTCCGTGGTAAGTAACGGCCAGATTTTAGCAATATTTCTGAGGTGCAGTTGGCATGTTCAGTCCAGAAATTGGGAGTGGGGTTGAAGGAGAGCTCGGAGTCCATTGTGACTCCAAGACAGCTGGTGTGGTGTTTGGGGGTTATGGTGGTGCCAGACACTAGAATGGAGATTTTGAGGGGAGGTCGGTTGGAAAGCAGAAGGACAGGAAGGTCAGTTTTAGAAAGGTTAAGTTTGAGAAAAAGGGAGGACATAGTATTAGAGACAGCGAATAGACAGTCAGTGATATTTTGGAGGAAAGGTTCAGAGATGTCGCGGGAAGAGGTGTATAGCTGTGTGTCATCAGCGTAGACGTGGTATTGGAAACCGAATTTGCGGATGGTTTGTCCGACTGGCGCTGTGTAGATGGAAAAGGAGGGGTCCGAGGACGGAGCCCTGGGGGACCCCAACAGCTATGGGGAGTGAGGAGAAGGTAGAGCCAGCGAAGGAGACGCTGAAAGAGCAGTCAGAAATAAGAGGAGAATCTCGACTTTGCTGTTACTTCAGAGATGTATGGAGGGGACATGTTGTGGATGGTCTTGTATGTTATTGATAGTGTGAGCTGGATTCTCCGGACCACTGATAGTCAGTGACGGGATGGGCAGAGGAAGAGGAGTAATGCAGGCAGAGTTGAAGAGGCACAACAGAGTTGAGGCTAATTAAAGAGGCACCAGAGTGTTGGATGGGAGATTACACAGTAAGATGTTGCAGTAATCTAGGTGGGAGATAATGAGGGTGTTGACTTAAAGGGGATTTCCAGGCAGTTTTGGCTGAGTGTCAGGATACACCAGGGTTGAAGCAGAAGCCACTGCCCTGATCCCTGTGTAGTAGCTGGCGCAGCTCTCATTGAAATCAACTATGATGATCAACTAGAGATTGAGGATAGGTCGTCAATAACACAAGTCCTGCCCAAGCCATTTAAGTCTGAAGCAGCCTGGTTTTCATGGGGTTAAGGGCAGGCTCACACGAGCGGCATTACATCACGATGTACGTGGGCATAATACGTGGTGGAGTTAATACAAGTACATTGATTTTCACTGACCCACTCACACTAGTGTTTTTTATTGCATAAAATAAGTGTGTAAAAAAAGAACGCAGCATGTTCTATTTTACTGCGCATTACGCAAGATAGAGCACTATTGTTCTCTATAGGCGTGTAATAAACGTTGTACATACGCAATTACAATGCATATGTGCAGTGTTAATAAGCAATTCGCTAATAAAACAAAAAACTATTCAGACTGCGCATGACTGTCCTGAGAAGTACAAAATTGCTGCCCTACACAGTGACCTGCCTGCTCTCTGCTGGCTTATACAGCGATAAAACGTTATGTTTTACGCATATGCTTGTATGAGCCCGGCCCTATGGGCTCATTCACATGACTAATTGTTTTTTTTGTAAATTATTTTTTTATTGAAACATAAATGTCAGATGCAATATAGCATTAATCGCAGAATACACTAATTTGTAAGAACATCTTGCACGTACATTACATTACAATTACATTTTTAAAAAAAGGTGGTGGTAAGAGGAGGAGGTGGGACAGAGCAGGTAGGGTGGAGGGGGAGGATAGGGTTTAGGATTAGGGTACAGAGGGGCAGGGAAGGGAAAGGACAGTTATGAAAATCTTGCTTAAGAGGAGTAAAGAGTATGGTATACCAGACAATTGATCCCATTGGATGCGATGTCCCCGGTGAGAGTGGGGCATTGAAAGACGAAAGCTTAACCTACATAAATGTCACTGTTAAGAGCTTCAACCTGTGTAACTGGATTGAGACCTGAGCTCCCGGGGCTTCCATAGGACTCTGAATTTGTCATGGGTCCTGCTCACCAACTCGTAAGCTCCTCAAACCTACAAATTTTGTCCACCCTGGGTTCACACGGGGAGGATTTGCCCCAAAAATTCTGTGCGGAATTTCGCCGTGGCAAATCCGCATGCGGCCGCTAATCCCGGGATTAGCCAGCCATGTGGACGAGATTTCTCAGAAATCTCGTCCACATGGGACGTCAAATCCGCTGCGGCTAAGCCGGCAGAAGCCACCGCTGCGGCGCGGATTTGCCGAGTGCAGCATGTCTATTTTTTTTCCCACTGAGGCCACGCTCTGCTCTATGGGAGCGCCGGCCGCAGCGGAAGAGCAAGCGGCCAGGCCGCTTCAAAGCCACCGCGGGTTTTGCAGCAGCAGTTCTCCCGGCGGAAATCTCGCGGTTTTTCGCTGCAGCAGATCAAAAAGCCGAAGCCGCGGGAGAGGTGAGCGCCGCACTGATCCTTGCAGTGGCGCGGGTCAGGTCCTTGCAGGGGCACGGGTCGGGTCCCGCTGCGAGAATTCTCGCAGCAGGATCCGACCTGGCCGTCTGCAGGCGGCCATCATTTAAAAGAGCTGTATGTAATATCGCATATTGTACTTGATTCTAGAATGCACCTAAACCGGACTTGACACTAAATATGAGACAAGGAGCCCACATGTTCATTACAACGCCAGCGTAAGTTAGAGTCAGTGAGTTTGTAAGCAAAGAGCCATTCTGGCATTTTGGGCCATCTTGTCAATAGTTCATAATGATTTTCCTGTAGCTTGACCATTCACATGACCGTAATTTTGGCACGTATTCCAGCCACATGGCACGCAGTGAATGGAGTCAATGAAAGTAAATGGTCTTCCATTGATCCATTCACATTAAGGCTGCTGTCCACGGCCATTCTCCGCTCGTGGACGGCAGGCTGCGCTTTCTAGAGTTAGCCTATGGAAAGCGTGTCATGCGAGGTCCGCAGGCGATTTATCGCCGCGGATCTTATAAGGACAACTCGCCCGTGGACAGCCAGCCTAACATGAAGAAACTGATGGCAGCATGCTGTATTTCACCGCGTACCACGGAGTGTGCTCTATACATTTGTATGGGTAGCGTATATACACAATATATTGCGTAATGGCGGCAATACATACGCATCACCACTATGAAACAGCGGGGAATTAAAAACAACAAAAAAAAGTCATACTGCGCATGTCTGTGAGATACGCTGCAGTACACGGGCTGCCATACGCGGCGGCACGACTCAGGGTCCCCCACACAGACCGGTTAAGCGCTGCGTGGCCAATGCAGCGTTTTATGCCAATGGTTGTGTGAATGAGCCCTAAATCTGAGCATACATTAGATGTCTCCACAGCCCTATCCATACCCAGCAGCACAGCCGTTGTCCCCCTGCTTGTGTCCCGCAGCCTGCCCGTTCACACTGCCCTCCTGTATACCGCCGGCGAGATCTGTGCATGCATGGGCTGCACCATGCTGTGCCAGGAGGGGGAGCCGGCTCAGCACATCCTCCGCCCCGCTCTGCCCCCGTCTCCAGCGATCCTGAGCCTCCGCCATCTCCGCAGCTCTGGGAGGAGAGCGGAGCTGCCATTCGCGCTCCCTCCTCCCGCGGCTGACCTATCCCCGCCCTCTGCCTCAGTCTGCTGGCCGTGCTGCGGGGCAGGCGGGCGCCTCTAGCTCTCGCCTTCCTTGTTTGTTGTCCTTGAGTCATCGTGGACAATCCGTGACAACGGGCAGAGATGGGGCGCAGCTGGTGAGCCGGGCCACGTGACCCCGAGCAGCAGAGCCCAGGAGCGGAGGAGGATGAGCAGCCAGCAGTGAGTGCAGCCGCAGACCCGCTCCCAGATCCCGCTGCCTCCGCCTGCAGGTATCACGTCCTCTCCTTACCACCCCGTGACCGGAGCCGTGTGTGTCCCGTGCTGTGTGCGCGATGAATGAGCAGGCCCTTCCAGATCATGGCTGGCACCTAATAAATGTCAGATGCTGTGCATGTATGTGTGATCAGGAGCCGGCACATTCCTGTGTCATCATCCATCATCTATCTATCATCTGCAGGGGAATAACGTATTCCTTGTAATGCCAGATATGGCAGCAGTATTCTGATGGAGCTATATATTTAGCTTATTATATAAGCTGTCATTTCCCTTCCTCTATTAATGTAGTGGGATCCCTGGATAAGAGGAAATGCCCATCAGATGCCCTATGTAATAAATATGTGTTTGTGTAATATATATAAATATATATATATATATATTTATTTATTTTTTTTGGTGATCTGACAGCAATGCATTTCGCTGAGGTGGTGTTGTGTGTTGATGGGGGTGGTGGGCACCTGCTTTGGGCACCTGTATTCTGTAGGTATTTGGCTCCTACGTGCTCTATGCATTTCTGTGTGTAGCTGACGTATACACGCCAGCACTGCTGTGTTTCATGAAGTGTTGGGTCTCACCACCGGGATCTCTATAGGCGTACAGTGTGATTCTAGCAAGCATTTCAGGTGTAGCTGGGGATCATATCCAGTGAGGATTATAGCTGGATGTGATTGGGCATTAATAATCAGAAATAAAACTGGATCTGCTAAAAAAAGCAATCTTGTTTCCAGTGTCGTCGCCATTATTATCACTGACCTGCTTCTGACAACTTACATTTGTAAGTGGCGAGTAGCATTGGATAGGATTGACAAGTGATGGGTTTCACCCCCTAATCAGTGAGTCTTCAGTTTGGTGTATATATAGAAGCCGTGTACATGTGTGCCAGGCAAGGTACATGCCCAGCTTATAAATATCGCTGTGTCATAGACTTGCACTGCTATCTGATTAAGGCAATAGGATCTGTTCTTGCTGCCCGCCCCCACCTGCCCATTCTTCCTGGAAGAGGAGGCATGGCTCCGCCGCTATCCTATCTCCCTGTGCATTGTTAGTGGAGTCCTCCGGCTTGTGCTGGAGATGCCCGTGACAAGATGGAAGAGTAGTCCAATACCTGCTCCCTGGGAACAGGCCTGCACATGAGCAGCCATGATCACTCTTGTAATAAGTGACGGCACAGGCCACACATCCTCTCCAACCTGTGAATTGTATCCTCTGGTTGGGTATAGGGATCGGGGTCAGCATGCATATGGAAATGATCCCTCCAAGAATTCCTTTGCATGACAATTGTGAAGTGCACTGAATGAATAATGAATGCTTATCTGTGGACTGCTGCATTCTATGGTTGCTACTATATGCCAACTGTCCGCCAAGCATGACTGACGCTGCCGGTCACTGCTTAGAGTGCAGATATTTAGGGAAATACATCTATTTATTGACTGGATTATAAACTATGATTACCACCCAGTTTGGGATGTCATTCAGTGCTTTTCCCTGCTAATTTGCTGGCGTTCATGAAGATGCTGCCTGCTCTGCAGCGGCCCCATGATATGTGAGCGCTCCGATGTAAAGACCTGACATGTATGAAATAATTGTAGGTTGCAGCTCTGGAGGCCGTTCCATTTTAGCTGCTGCTCTATAGTTGACTTGTTCGCCGCATGTTATTCTAGATTTTATATGATTTAATTTATAGTATATACAGTTTGAAACCATACGTGTGAGAATATACAGATTATCACAAACAGTATTCTAGCATTTGACTATTGCCAATACCATTGAGATCCTATTTACTGCTGTATGTACTAATCCTGCTTCAGTGATCTTTTACAGTACTGTGCAAAGGTTTTAGGCCAATGTGGCAAAGATGCTGTAAAGTATGTTTTTTGACAATTGACAAAAAGTAAATGAACCAAAGCGAAATATATAAATCAGTATTTGGTGTGACCACCCTTTTCCTTCAAAACAGCATAAGTTCCTCTAGGTATATTTGCACACAGTTTTTGAAGGTACTCAGCAGGGAGGTTGTTCCAAACATCTTGGAGAACTATCCACAGATCTTCTGTGGATGTCGGCTTGTTCAAATCCTTCTGTCTCTTCATGTAATCCCAGACAGACTGGATGATGTAGATCAAGGCTGTGTGGTGCCATATCATCACTTCCAGGACTCCTTGTTCTTTATGGCTTAAAAAGGATTTTATTCAGACTGCATTCTCTTAAAGCAGTGTGTATATATGGTCATGAGATCACATAAAATGATTCCACAAACTGTCCATTGTACTTTGACAACGCAGACGCTTAACTTTATCTCTAACAAATATCATAACAGTTACTCCTAAACAGGAGAAAATGAGAAAGAGCAGAGGAATACATATAAGGAAATATAAGAGAATGGGGGTGGGGGGAAGAGGGGGAGTAGGGTTATCAAGCGTGCACTGGGGTTCATTTAGGCAAGATAAGTCAAATCCAACTTGATGGGTAAATCACATGTTGGGGAGAAAATTGGTTAGGCACAGCCCCGTTAGCGAGCCACATATTTAAACTGGCCCAAGTTGCATGGTATTATTGTATCTTGACACCACCAGGAAGTCCTGGTGGAGCCAAGATTGAAGGTGGGGTGACTCCCCCTGTACCTGATTGGCTACACAGCAGGCTGGGCTGCAGGTTCTGGCAGCCCTCTAAGGAATCCTTTTTTGGAGCAGAGCTGCATACAGCGGTCTCCAGCTGCAGGCACACCGCCCCAGCTTTTCCCCGACAGAGTAAAACAAGTGTGAGCAGCCTCCCCCAGCTGTCATTTGCAAATTGCCGGCGCCAGCTGCAGACCCAAAGCGGCCCCCTCTCCACCCGATGTCATCTTCACCTTGCACAGGGAGACCGGAGCGTCGGTGGCAGTCACTGTGAAAGCTATCCTCCTGCACAGTGCAGCAGCACATCAGCAATCGCACTGCACAGCCGCGGGACAGTAGCAGCAGCGTCTACGGCAGCACATGGGCACTAAATGTCTTTTGGGCGACCGGCCATCACAAAGCTTTCAGGCGCCGGTTTGCAGGGAACAGGCAGCCGAAGGCCGCGACGCTACAGACAGCCGTCGGGAGTGACGGAGGCCTCATCCTCTGTCCTGCCAGTACGCATTGCAGGGAAGCAGCGGACAAGGAAGCGATGAGTGACAGCTGCTGCATCTCCATTGCTTTTTGCTGCCCGTATTGCCTTACGCTGTGGGTGAGTTTTCTTCTTAAGCTTAGATGATACACTATAAAGCTCATAATGTAAGCCTAAATGGAAAACGAACCCTCACCCTAAGCCAGCAGGCTCGGCTACAAGCAATGGAGACGCTGCTAGGACCTTGAAGTCTTGACCCAATCGGGAGCTAGGGGTGTGACAGGGGCTTTCCTCCTGTCAAACCCCTAGCTTCCGGTGGCGTCAAGATACAATAATCCTGCGTTACGTTTGGTATATCTTAGCTCGTCTTTAGCGCATATACTTTAAGTTGTCTAAGGACTCTGACCACATCAGTCTCAAATGGGCGACAGTGGACCTCCATTTCCTAGGAATAATTTGCCTCATGGCAAGTAAAAATAATCTCAATAGCGATCTCTTGATCGGGCCAGTGAGCCAGAAATCATTGACAACAGGGCGATCTCGGGGGTAATCTTGATTTGATTCTTACAAACCGCGGCATAGAGAGCGCCAACCTCCTGCCATAGTTACTGGATTAACAGGCATGACCTCCAGAAGTGGAAAAAGGTCCCCTTCTTCCGGAAACTCCTTGTTCCTTAGGGCTCTTTCACACTAGTGATAAAATCGCACATTTTTCTCGTGATGCGAAAGTGAGTGAAAACGTAGGAATATGAAACCAATGGTTTCATTCTCATTTGTGATGTTTTTACTCCTGTGATGCTGCGTGAAAAAAAATTGCAGCATTTCCTTTCTCTTTGCGATATCGCCCATTGCTGTCAATGGGGCCAGTGGCAGCAGCGCTGGCCACATTGAAAAAAATGGGAGAACATCGCGATCTGCTGCTGTAAAAGCCGCAGAAGGGATGAGGGGAACTCCCACAGGGATGCAAGGCTGTTTCCATGTGTAAATGTCTTGCATCCAGGGGTTTTTAGAAGGATTGCGTGGGAGATATCGACTCACCAGGGTGCAGGAGCCCTTATGGTGAAAATAATTCTTATTGACATTGGCTGTATGATTGAGGTTGTTCTCCTGCTGCAGAATAAATTTTGAGCCATTCCAATGCGTCCGTGATGATATTGCATGATTGATAAGTATCTGCCTGTATCTCCCTTCTGCCAGATATTTCCAGCTTTGACTCATCAGTCCAGAGCAGCTGCTGTTATTTTCCTGCACCCTAGTTCCTATGTTGTTGTGTATAGTTGAGTCGCTTGGCCTTGCTTACATGGCAAAACGTTTTTTCGGCTGTAATTCTTCCATGAAGACCACTTTTGGCCAGACTTCTGAACAGTAGATGGGTGAACCGTTACTGGTGCATCTTGTTTCCACCAGAAGTATGGGTGGAGACATGGGTTGGCCGGAATCAGTGGCAGGGAATTTCGTGCTCGCGCCCCCAGCTGTGGATTGGCTGCTGTTGGCTGGGATCCCAGAAGTTGATTTAACTGTACGAGGCCTGTTCTGCTTCCTCCTGGGCTCCAACTAGGGATTCTGTTTCTGTGGCCCATGGTGGTCTCCACTGTCCTGATCGGCGCGCGCCGCTCTGCTGACCGAAACAGCTGCTCCCTTCGCCGCTGTCATGCCTCCTTCTCCTCCACTGTCCCGATTAGCTGGTAGGGTTGGCGCCTTGTAGGGAAGGAGCTTGTCTGCCCCCATGAATGCTGCTCCTCCGTCCCATGCATTGGACGCTGGCCGAGGAGTAGAGTGACACCGCAGCCAGAAGCACAGTGGCGAGGGCGCTGTGGACACTGACCGCTTGGCCGTCGGCACAGACATCGCAGGGCAGTCGAAGAGGAGATCGGAGGGTGATGTAGACTGTGACTGGGGCAATCAGCGATATTAACATGCCGGGGGATAGCAGGAGGACAGTGACTGGCAAGCGTGGATGCTGGCGGCGGGGAAAGTCAGAGCGGGGCTCCGAACCACAGCCGCTGGTGGTACCTCACAGCCACAGATGGCTGCTCTAGAGGCCACACTGTCACAGCTGTGGGGTCGCCAGGGGAGCTAGCCACTCACAGCAGCCGGGTCTCAGGTAGTGGAGATGGGAGCGGTCAGGAGAGGGGATGGGAGGCCAGCGAGGAAAGTGACAGGCAGCATCAGCCAAGCACCACCTGTGTTCCACTGGTTTTTGCCAATCCAGTTTCGAAGGAAAATAAGCACAATGTGTGTTTCATCTGCTGAACTAAGTCTACTTGGCCAGTTACTGCTTCTATGGTCTTCAGTGTTACCCACCTTTCTGTGCTTCTTAAAAGGAGCTTAAACAGCACATCTTCAAACCCAAGTCTGCTTTCAAATTTTTGCTTGGGAAATACTTGCTAATGCAGTATACCTACCTTGTGTCTGGTTGCTGGGCTCAGTCTTGCCATGTTATATGATCTGTGACAGGAAACTGTCTTCCACAACCTCACCTTTTGTAGAAGAGTTTGGCTGTCCCTCACTCAGTTTTAAGTCTCCTACACATCTGCTTCTGTTTCAGTTAATAATTATGTTTTGACCTACATATAAAAATTATGAAACCTTCACATCTTTTGTATTTAGTTTTGTTCTAGCCTTGTGTAATTTAGAAAAAAAATTCAAAATTTTCTCATAATTCTGCACTCGGTACCCCATGATGACAAAATAAAAGCAAAATGTTAGATATCTTTGTAAAACTTTTAAAAACTAACACTTTACAGTGACATGAGCATTCAGACCCTTTGATTTGACATTTGAAATTTAGCTTTGGGGGCCTCCAATTTCTCTGGATCCAATAGAAATAGAACCACAGCATCAGAGGTAGGTAAAAACATACAAAACCTTTATTGTTCCATATCAAAATGTAGACCATCAACGTTTCAACCTAAATGATTTTTATCAAGCCTCATTTCTTTGGATCATCTTTGAGATGTTTCTACATCTTGATTTGAGTCCACCTGTAGTAAATCCAGTTGATTGAATGTAATTTTAAAAGAAATATATAAGGTCTCAAAGTTCACAATGCATATCGCAGCCACAGCCAAGCCACGAGGAGCAAACGACTGCCTATGAAGCCCAGAATCAGGATTGTGTAGTGGTATAGATCTGGAGAAGGCTGCAAAAAAACTTCTCCTGCCCTAAAAAGTTCCCAAGAGCACAGTGGCTTCAATATTTTTTAAATAGGAGTTTGAAATGACCAGGACTTTTCCTGGAGCTGGCCAACCTACCAAAAGAAGTACAAGAGCCTTAGTAAGATAGGTGACCAATAACCCATTGGTTTCTCTGGTGGAACTCCAAAAATCCTCTGGGCAGATGGAAGAAACTTTCAGAAGGGCAACCATCACTGCAGCACTCCATATGTGCTTTGTGACAGAGCTGTTAGAAAGAAGCCTATCCTCAGAAAAAAAATACATGAAATGCCACATGGAGTTTGCCAAACTGCACCTAAAGGACTTGCAGATTGTGAGAAACAAGATTCTCTGGTCTGATAAAACCAAAATTTAACATTTTGTCCTAAATTCCAAGTGTTATAGCTAAAGGAGACCAGGCACTGCTTATCACCTGCCCAATACCATCCCTACAGTGAAGCACGGTGGTGGCAGCATCATGCTGTGGAGGTGATTTTTAGTGGCTGGGACATGGAGACTGGTCAGGGTTGATGGAAAGTTGAATGGGGGAAAGATATTCTTAATGAAAACCTGATCCAAAGCGCAAGGCACCTCAGACTGGGCAGAAGGTTCACCTTCCAACAAGACTGTGACCCTAAGAACACGGCCAAGACAACATAGTTGTGGCCTAGGGACAACTTTGGAAATGTCAGAGTGGCCCAACCAAGGCCCTAACCATAACCCAATTAAACATCTCTAGAGAGACCTGAAAATGGCATCCACTGATAACCCCCATCCACTCTGACAGAGATTGAGAGGATCTGCAGAGAGGACTAGGCAGAAGGTTCACCTTCCAACAAGACTATGACCCTAAGAACATGGCCAAGACAACATAGGAGTGGCCTAAGGACAACTCTGGGAATGTCCTTGATTGGCCAAGCCAAGGCCTTGACTTAAACCGAATTGAACATCTCGAGAAAACCCCTAAGAATGGCATTCACAAATGGCCCCCATCTAACCTAAGAGAACTTGAGAGGAACTGAAGAAAATGGCAGAAAATCCCCAAATCCAAGTGCAAACCTTGTGGCATTTTGCTGAAGAAGACTAGAGGCTGTAATTGCTTGCAAAGGGTTATGGTGGGCGCTTATATTTAGGTTGTGGGTTTAATTGTGATTTGTTTTCTTTCTTAGTTTTGGACGCCAGTGCCCTTGTGCACACTTTGAAATAGTGAGTAGTGAAGGTCCTGAAAAAAAAGGCAGAGTCAGATATTGTGCTTAACTTGTAAACACGATGATGTTATTCAATAAAGCTGGGAGATGAGGTAATTTTCTTAAACGCGTATAGTGAATAATAAATTATATACAATTCGCAACATTAGAGCTACTTGTGTCTAACACATTCATATCCTGGGAGTTTATTTTGCATTTCTTTTCTCCATACCTCTTCATATTTACATCTCTTTATTTCTTTATCTCCTTCTCTTCATATTTACATCTTTTATTTTTCCTCTACTCGCTGTGAAAGTTGACTCTCCTTCTATTACTCACTGTTTCTCTGATTTTTCTCTTGTTTCTCCCTGTTTCTCTCTTCATTTTCTTGTTTCTCTCCTTCTCTTACTCCTGCTTGTTCTGCGCTCTCCATCACTTCTTTCTCACTGGCCTCTCTCCTCTCCGTTGTCCACTTCACTCTAGCACTTCTTCTCTCTTATCGGGCTCATTTATCTTATCTCGCTAATCTTATCTCCTCTGTCACCTGACCAGTCTGTCTGCAGCCAATCACAACCTATTTGGTTGCTAGGCTACCTGCATCATCTGAGTCTCTGGGCATTTTTTCTATCTTGTGCAGCTAGATAAAAACGACTAACTGGTTGCTAGGTTACCTGCATCCATTGTATAAACTGACTCAGATTAACCACTAGGGCTGGCTATTATGTTACCGGTCCCCATAACTGAACAGCGCTATGTAGTGTCTTTTTCCAGGCCACTACAGGGTGCTTCAATTAAGTACAGGGTGTGAATACTTATGTCGGTGCAAATGTTAATTTTTCATTTTATTTCTAATTTTACAAAGATTTCTAACAATTTGTTTTTACTTTGTCATTATGTGGTATTGACTACACGAATTAGGAGAGCTTTAAACTAGAACAAGATGTGAAGGGTAGTGAAAGTCCATCTAATTAATACATTTGAGAACCACTCTATTAGAAATAGAAAGTAAGAACACAGACAAAAAATAGAGAAGGAAAGTAGAGGAGCAAGAGACACCGATCACAAACTAAAATGATTTTACCGAAATGCACAGAGCATGGGAAACAAGCAAGGAGAAATATGATGTCATAGGTATCACGGAAACTTGGTGGAATGATGCACATGATTGGAATACAAGGCTTGAAGGATACAACTTATTTATAAGAAATGGACCTAAAAAAAAGGGAGGAGGTAATTGCGTTGTTAGGCCGCCTGCAGATGGCCGGGTCGGATCACGCAGCAGTTTCCGCAAGCAGAGGAAAATCGCAGCATGCTCCATTTTTATGTGGATTGCGCTCTGACGGCTTCCATAGAATAAATGGAAGCCTTCCGATCTCGGGGCCTTACGTAATCGCATTGCGAAAAGGTTACAAATTCCTAGCGATGACGTGGGAAAAGGAGTTTAGGAAAAAAATCTGTACTGTGCGTGTCCGGCGGCTAATGAAAGTAACAGGCAGACGCCGCTGTACCCAGGCCTGGATTCCGCTGTGGGATTCCGCATGCGGAATCCGGCCCTGCCGTGTGCAGGCGGCCCTATGATGGGACCCTAACTTTTTGTAACAACATACATGGTTTGATGTCCGCTCATAGACATCTCAACAACCAGTTTGAAAGCTGTTTCGCCTCACAACGGCAATGTGCTTTATTCTGTTTCAGTCGGTTGTGAGTCTTACAAAGCAGTCCTATGAAATCCTGCAGCATATGCCTCACTCAATGAAATACTCTGACCATGACAGGCCGCATCCACACTGGCGACAGCGATATCGCTGCTACAAAATAACTGAGATATCGCTGCTATGTTCACACGATTTTATAGTGTCAGTTATGCTTTTTTCTTGTTAAAAATGTAGTATTGTGTCACTGCTACAAGCGATTTTTCTCGCAAGAAAGTTAATAGAACTTTCTAACGTTAAAATCGCATCGCATGAGATGAAAAATCACAAGTTCGTGCTATGCAATGCGATAAACAAGGAGGCTCCATAGGGAAACATGGCCTATAAAACAGCCTCGTTCACACAGCGACCAAGTCGTGCGATTTTGTCATGTTGCGACAATGCCACAAATAGCATGTATGTAAAGCCCATGCTCTCCTATGGGTTAATTCATACATGCAATTTTTTGTAGCATGCGACATCCCGACACAAAAACCTTGCGGGTCCTGCGATATGCATACAACTCGTGAGGTTTGTAGTCCATGTTTCCCTATAGAGTCTTCCTGTCTGTTGCATTGCACGAAAACGCGATTTTCGTGCGGTGCGATACAACTTTGATACATCACCTTAGAAGCGCTGTCATCTCCGGCCTGTCTTTGACCTGACACTATTCTCCTTCATCTCTTCTGGCTGGGGATTGAAATATCCCCGCCTCCTGGAAGCACTGCCTCTGATTGGCTGACGCTTAGCCAATCACAGCCAGTGCTCGATGAATCAGTCAAAGCCATTCATCAAGCGTCAGCCAATCACAACCAGCGCTTCCAGTAGTCTGGGATTTTTCAATCCCCGGCCAGAAAAGATGAAAAACAGTGCTGATGAGCGGGGAGAAGATGCTGCAGAGCCCCAGGCAGCGTTTCTAGGGTGATGTATACTTTTTTTTCTGCATCTAGGGCTTATTTTTGGGGTAAGGCTTATATTTCAGAATTTGGAGAGTTGGGGACAAAAATATTCAGTGGGAAAGTCTTGCGTCCTCTGAAGACATGCTGTTTCCTCCGTTGCATATTAAATTATGCCTTATGAAACAGTTTACTCATCTTTCAGAAGCAAATGTAAAAGATATTGGGTACATGGGTACACAGATCACAGAGCTAAAATAGTCGCATAAATTAGGCTGAAGAAAAACATCTAGTTGAGCCTATTACCCCACCACCGAATGTTGATCCAGAGGAAGGCATAAAATCCCAGTGAGGTAGAAGCCAATTTTCTTAATTTAAGGGAAAAGAAATTGCTTCCCAACTCCAAGTCTGGCAATCAAAATAATCCAACGATCAACAACCTTTCTGAAGTAATTATTAACTATAGCGTGTAATATTGTAATGTAGAAGAAAGGCATCCAAGCCATTCCTAAACTCTTGTCGAATTCGCCATCACCATGTTCTTGGGCAGAGAAGAGAGTTCCACAGTAATATCATAGCGCTCTAGAAAGGCATCTAGTCCCCTTTTAAACTGCTCTATTGATTTTTGCCAGCACCACGTCCTCAGGGCTCCTTCCCACGGGTGCATATCGGTCGACCGTTTTCACAGCCGGCCGATATGCGCTGTGATCTGATGCATTGGATTTAAGGTGGCTCAACACTTCTTCCTTGGTAATACCCCATTTACACTGACAGATGATTGCTCAAAAGTCGCTCAAACGAAAGTTTGAGTGGCAGTTTTCATCGATCATCTTTGTATACCTTATAGTAGCTAAATAGCTACTATAGAATATGCAGCTGAAGTGGGACACAGCTGCGGCTGCTAATAGAACAATACAGCTGCTTTGCATAAACAAACAGCTGTAGTGTTCTCCGTGCTTACAACCTGTGCCGCGCTGTGAATTTACAGCAGGACACCGGCAGAGAGACTCTTGATAACAGCCTGCTCCACTGATATCAGCTGATTGCTGAATTCTAGCTTGCTAGAATTGAGCTATAAACGACTCGTGCACGAAAATTGCATGTCAGTGCATTTACACAGAAAAAGAAACGCTCAAAAGATTCTTTTGAGCGATTCCTGTTGTGTCTAAATCAGCCTTTAAAGGGGTTGTCCCGCGAAAGCAAGTGGGGTTCAGCACTTCTGTATGGCCATATTAATGCACTTTGTAATGTACATCGTGCATTAATTATGAGCCATACAGAAGTTATTCACTTACCTGTTCCGTTGCTAGCGTCCTCGTCTCCATGGTGCCATCTAATTTCAGCGTCTAATCGCCCGATTAGACGCACTTGCGCAGTCCGGTCTTCTCCCTGGTGAATGGGGCCGCTCGTGCCGGAGAGCTGGTCCTCGTAGCTCCGCCCCGTCACGTGTGCCGATTCCAGCCAATCAGGAGGCTGGAATCGGCAATGGAACGCACAGAGCCCACGGTGCACCATGGGAGAAGACCCGCGGTGCATCGTGGGTGAAGATCCCGGCGGCCATCTTGCTAAGGTAAGGAAGAAGTCGCCGCAGCGCGGGGATTCGGGTAAGTACTAAACGTTTTTTTTTTTTTAACACATGCATTGAGTTGGTCTCGCGCCGAACGGGGGGCCTATTGAAAAAAAAAAAAAACGTTTCGGCGTGGGACAACCCCTTTAAGATCGTGACATTTAATGGGCAGTTTGCTTTATCACTCTACATCTCTTTTGACATTTCATTTTCCTCTGTAAATACACTGGAGAAAAAACTATTTAATAGATTTGCTTTCTCCTCATTGCCCTCTACAATTTTTCTTATACTATTTACTAAAAGGATCAACATTTTTAGTAATAACATTTTACTATTTATAAAATTGAAGAACAGTTTAGCTTTACTTTTTTTCTCTTCACCAGTGAGTCTCTTTGTCTTCCCCTTTTTGCTTCTTTTTACATAATTTTTTTTCTTATAGGTTGTTAGTGCTTCTTCACTGCCTGCTTGTTTTAGTAGTTTAACCTTTTAGTGACCGCCCTATAGTGTTTTTACGTCCTGCAGCTGCGGGACGTTATGGAGGGAGATCGAGCTGCTATCCGGATAGTGACAGTCCCCATAATAATTTATCTCATAGTGATTTGCTGCTTTATCTATTTTCTTCAGTAATACATTTTTATTGGCTTCTTTTTTATTTGTTGGCCTATAGAAAACCCCTATGAGGGTTTTTATTGTTTTTCCCTCCATGTATCACTACCCATAGAAGACGAAGGGAGGAAGGCAAATGTATTAAATAGGTTATTTTCAAGTGTATTCACGAATGAAAAAGAAATGTCACACAAGATGCAGGGGAATAACCCCCCCCCCCCCACACACACACACACACTAAATATTGCAAGGCTAACGCAGGAGGAAGGGCAGAGCTGGTTAAAGAGGATTAAAATTGATAAATCGCCGTGCCCAAAAGGAATGCACCCAAGGATTTTAGGGGGACTAATTGACGTGATAGCTAGACCGCTATTTCATATATTTAGAGACCGGGGTTGTACCACTGGATTGGAGCATTGCCAATGTGGTTCCAAAATACAAAAAGGGGTCCAAAGGAGAACCTGCTAACTACAGGCCGGTAAGTCTTACATCAATCATTGGAAAAATATTTGAGGGGTTTCTGAGAGGTGCGATCCTAGAATACCTCAAGTAAAACAGTATAACACCTCATCAGCAAGGGTTCATGAAGGGTCGATCATGTCAGACCAATCTGATTACCTTCTACAATGAAGTAAGTTCTAGGCTGGACCTGGGAGAGGCTATTGATCTCACATATCTGGATTTCTCTAAAGCATTTCACACCGTGCCACATAGTAGGCTGATACATAAAATGAGACCGCTCGGTCTGGGCAAAAACGTGTGTATCTGGATAAAGAACTGGCTCAGAGATAGAAAACAGAGGGTAGTAATAAATGGCTCGTACTCTGATTGGGCCAACGTTGGTAGTGGGGTGCCACAGGGTTCAGTATTAGGCCCCATTCTGTTCAATAGATTTATCAACGACCTGATAGAGGGACTGCACAGTAAAGTATCAATATTTGCAGATGATACAAAATTATACAAGACAATTAATACAACAGAGAACAGTGTACGACTACAAAAGGACCTGGATAAGCTGGGGTCTTGGGAAGAAAAATGGCAAGCGAAGTTCAATGTTGATAAAGGTAAGGTTCTGCACATGGGCAGGAGAAACGGATGTCACCAATGCACACTAAATGGGGTAATGCTAGGGAAAAGTGATATGGAAAAAGACCTAGGGGTACTAGTGGACTGTAGATTTAACTGGAGCAATCAATGCCAGTCAGCTGCTGCAAAAGTAAATAAAGTCTTGGGGTACATTAAAAGAGGTATAGGGGCGAAGGACAAGAATATTATTCTTTCACTATATAAGGCACTTGTCAGGCCCCACATGGAATAATGTGTACAGTTCTGGACACTGGTGCTTAGGAAAGATGTTACAGTGCTTGAGGGGGTTCAAAGAAGGGCAAGTAAGTTAATAAACGGAATGGAAGGACTGGAATACCCAGAGAGGCTAACAAAATTTAGATTATTTACCCTGGACAAAAGATGGCAAAATCTGGGGTTTAAGGGGGTTTAAGAGGGGACTAGACGTCTTTCTAGAGCACTATGATATTACGGGATATAGACATTAGGTGACCAGCAGGTTGTTGATCTGGGTTTTGCAGTCAAATAGGAACTATCAAAGGTTGATCCAGGGATTATTCTGACTGCCATTATTGAGTCGGGAAGGAGTTTTTACCCCAAATGGGTTAATTGGCTTCTGCCTCATTGTGGTTTTTTGCCTTCCTCTGGATCAACAAGAGGGGGTTGAAACAGGCTGAACTAGATGGACATTGTCTTCATTCAGCCTAACATAGTATGCTACTATGCTGCAATCCCCGCCCCCCCCACCCCCCCAGCGCGGAAAATCGCAGTTGATTTCCGCTCATGGGCATGGAAAAGCATTTTGCAAAGCATGTCTATGGGCAGTATCTGCTGCGGGATCCGAAGGCGAATACCCACTCCAGATCCCGCAGTGCAGATAAGCCTGTGCGCAATTGATCTAATAGTTTGTTGTACAGTCACTGCCGACATTTACACTGAATGATTATAGTTCAACTTCCCACGATCCAGCGAGACTTTGAAGGGTTATTGTTTAGTGTAAAAGGTTCCTTCCTTACTTTGCAGCATTTTTTCCACACCTGCCTAAGGGCGGACACCCACTGGCGTTTTTTTCTCCACTGCGCTGCGAGAGTAAATGAAAACTCTCGCAGCGCAGTACGAGAAAAAAGCTGGGATATCGCAAGTCTGTTCAATGGGGCCAGCGGCAGCAGCGCTAGCCCCATTGAAAAGATATGGAGAATACTGCCGACTTCTGCCACAGCTGTCTCCTTCATCCCAGCGGGCACCGCGGGGATGAAGGAATCCTCTGCCACAGGTGTCATAGCTGTGATAGCTGTGGCAGAAGTGCAGCAATGCTATGCCATTGCTTTCAATGGGATCGGTGCTGCTGCTGGTCCCATTGAAAGCAGTGGTTTGTAGCAAACCCTGCAGTATGATTTTCGGGGAAGGGCTTAAAAATATGAGCCCTTCCCTGAAAAGCATCAATAAGTGGTAAATAAAAAAAAAAAAATTACCTCTCCGCCGCTCAGACACGTCCTCCGGCTGGCTCCCGGACACTGCTGTCCAGCACTTTCAGCAGACTGGGATTTAAAAATCCCCGCCTCCTGAAAGGGCTGTGCTGATTGGCTGAGCGCTCAGCCAATAGCAGCTAGTGCTTAGCTATTGGCTAAGTGCTCAGCCAGTTATAGATAGTGCTTAGTGCTATTTATGAATAGCACTATCTTAGCTAATTTTTAGAGTAATATTTTAAATTTTTTTTTTACCACTTATGGATGCTTTTCAGGGAAGGGCTTATATTTCAAGCCTTTCCCTGAAAATCATACTGCAGGGTTTGCTACAAACCACTGCTTTCAATGGGACCAGCAGCAGCGCCGATCCCATTGAAAGCAATGGGATAGCATGCTGCACTTCTGTCACAGCTGTGGCAGAGGATTCCTTCATCCACGCAGTATTCTCGATATCTTTTCAATGGAGCTAGCGTTGCTGCCACTGGCCCCATTGTAAAGACTTGCGATATCCTGGCGTGATCCCTTTTTTTTCCCTCACACTGCGCTGCAGGAGTTTTCACTTACTCTCGCAGCGCAGTGGAGAAAAAACGCCAGTGGGTGTCCGCCCTAAGGGCTAATGCCCACTACCAGATTTCCCCCGCGTGAAACGTAATAGCTCAATGTACACGCTGTGGAATTCTACCACGGAATTTCGCAGCATGAAATTACCCACGGCATGTCCTATTTGCCACTGGAATATGCTCAGACAGCTTCCATTGTAGTCAATGGAAGCCACCTGTCACGCTAAACTTCCACTGTAGCACAGCAAAGTATAGTGTGAATACGTGCCCTGCCGGGGTGTCATGCGGGAGCTACGCAGCGGATCCGGAGGTGAGTATGGGGTCTTTGGGGGGACTCCATGACAGACTCCGCTGCGGTATTCCGCTTGCGGAGCCCGTCACGGCCGTGGGCTTAAAGGGGTTGTCCCGTGAAAGCAAGTGGGTCTATACACTTCTGTATGGCCATATTAATGCACTTTGTAATGTACATTGTGCATTAATTATGAGCCATACAGAAGTTATTCACTTACCTGTTCCGTTGCTAGCGTCCCCGTCTCCATGGTGCCGTCTAATTTCAGCGTCTAATCGCCCGATTAGACGCGCTTGCGCAGTCCGGTCTTCTCCCTTCCGAATGGGGCCGCTCGTGCCGGAGAGCTGCTCCTTGTAGCTCCGCCCCGTCACGTGTGCCGATTCCAGCCAATCAGGAGGCTGGAATCGGCAATGGACCGCACAGAGCCCACGGTGCATCGTGGGTGAAGATCCCGGCGGCCATCTTACTAAGGTAAGTAAGAAGTCGCGGGAGCGCGGGGATTCGGGTAAGTACTGGACTTTTTTTTTTTTTACCCCTGCATCGGGTTTGTCTCGCGCCGAACGGGGGGGCTATTGAAAAAAAAAAAAAAACCATTTCGGCGCGGGAAAACCCCTTTAAGCCCTAAAAGTACAGTGCTGTAGTCGTGTAGACAAAAGAAGGAAATGTTCTTTAAATGCACAAAGCTTTGAAGAGCTTTTGTAACCATACTTTATTGTTCCAGTGCCTTTTAAAGTGCAGATCTGTATCTCACGTTAAAGTCGTACTCTCTTCCAGCTCTTATGTGCGAATGCACACGGGCAGGTTGGATTCTGCATGTGGGATCCAACCTGGTGCCCGGTCGGTGACCCCTTTGGATCCCCTGCATACCTGTCTGCAGTGTCTTCATCTGTAATATGGATGTGCTGGCCGAGTCGGCCGGCACATGCACTGCACAGATGACACTGCAATAACACGTATTCCACGACCCCTCCACAGTGACAGCCATCCACGCGGAAATCATGCTAAAATAGGACATGCTGCGATTTTCCATACGTAAGCGGAAAATCGCTATTGACTTCTGCTTGTGGATGCTCCGGATTCCGCAATGCCCGTGTGCATTGAGTCTATAGAATAGAAGTAGAAATTTCAGCTCTTGAATAAATATATAAAACCTGTAGCTTTTTTCATCACTGGTTAAAAACCGTAAAAACAGGACATCCAGTGCCGCATATTTCAAACTTTAGCGCCTCATGTTACCACTAAGAACCACAAAGGTTAGAAAATGCATGAGCATCACAAGATGTCCTGTTTATTCTGAGCTTTTTCTAACCTTAGTTTCAAAGACTTTACGTGTGTGCGCCAAACTACAACGCTGCAGTCATCAATTTGAGGGGGCGTGTTCACGAGCCCGGAGGAAGAAGAGGGTCCAGATGACTTTGGCTTTAGAACTGTCCATTGCTATTTTAAAGATATTGAAATCCAATTAGAAGTGTTAATGGTAAACTCTATAAAAATGGCTCTCCCCAGCCTAAAATAGCTGATAACGGGAGGATGGGGGGGGGGCGTAAAGTATTGCATATGAGTGCACAGCAATTGTTAATATGATAGACTAGCTTCAGTGTCCCTTTAAAGGGCCATTCCTATGATTTTTTTAACATTTATTCATTACTCAGTTATTTCCTCAGTACATATAAGTGAGATAGTGTTATCTTGGTTAGTTATTTCTTCCTGTTTGAAACTCCTGGTCTCTTTCTTCACATGTCATGTGATCTTACATCGCACGTGTTCATATCTATTTGGGAGTTATAGGCTGAATGCACACGGGTGAAAATTCCACAGTGAGATTTCACACGGAATTTCCGCCATTGCACACTGCCATAGGATTGTATTGGTTTATGCAGACAGGCGCGATTTTGACCGTGGAAAACTTGCGTGGAAACAAAATTACATCATGTCCTATTTCAGTGCGAGCCTTGCAGAGACTCGCACCACCGCATCATCACTGACGTGTTGGCTCTGCACTGCTCATGCGTGGCTGTGCGCCAGCCGAAACATCTGCAGAGCAGAGAGAGAAAGCACTAGACAGGTAAGCCGCGGGTCACTTGCAGGGGCATGGGTCGCATCCTGCTGCGAAAATCTCGCAGTCGGATTCCGACCTGGCCATATATTTATTTTTTATGCAGATTCTCAGTTTGTGTGATGCTGTTACATGGCTCTATTATTGAAACTGCCTTCAGGGTGACATAGGCACTTGTATCACTGTTACTGATGATGATTATACAACTCCTGTCACAAAGATATAATAGAGGAGATCACAGCTCACTCTTCTGACTGTATATGTATGGTCTGTAGTTTATTTAGGTAAATATAGAAGGTAATGATAATAAAACTGTCCCCACAGAAGGCAGAATGATATAGCCTCAGCTAATGCAGTGCTGATGCATCATGGGATAGATGTGAAACAGTAAGAATCTCAGACTCAAGATAGTAGCTGATAAGCATCAGACAGGGGTCTACACTGCATGGAAGTGGCTGCAGTATACAGAGGAGAACTCCACAGTGTGACTGGCAATTGGATGAGGAGGAAATGGATGGAAAAATGTGGTTTTGGTGGAGTGACTCCTTTAAAGGCTTATTTCTGTCCTGTAAAGTGGGATACACTGAGCATGAGCTGCAGCCCTGCTTTTATCGGTTTTACCTGCACAGTGGTACCCAATCACCCGCTGTCCTAAGTACTGCTCTATTCAAATGAATGTACAGGGAAATCGTTGGAGGGGACACAATTTGTATCAATTTATTTGTTCTGTTTGTTGACTGTTCCTGTAATTTGACTTGTCATTTTGATAAGATGAACATTAAGCATGGACAGATATTTCAAGATCTGCAAACCAGTCTACTAGAGCGAGTTCCGCTAAACACTGACTTCTAAAAATAGTCCCGCGCTTGTGACCATTGTTTAGTTTTTGCGCCTCCACCTGTTTACCTTTCATTTCTTCCTGTAACTGACTGGTGATTGAATGCAATGTTTTCCCCTTATCTAAATCACGGTACCTCAGACAATTTTTACTGAGATAAGACTGCTGCTTAAACATTTACCCAGTAAATTACTCTCACCTTGAATGAAACAATCTCTTTGAAGAGTCAACTTGAATAAACATAAAGAAAAAATTGAAAATGCTGGTGTCTTTTAAAGACTGATATGATACATGAAGTCCTTGCCTTAAATGATCCTCTGATTTCAGGACAAAATTCTGTACTGGTGCAGGTAGGGGCCAAGGGTATATTGCCGGTAGATTTTTTTTCTCTCTGTCATCCTTCAGATCCGCCAATTTCAGTTTTAATTTTCACCCGTGTAAGATGGTTGCAATTTTCTAACTACATAATGCTCACTGTCCTCTGATTGGACTGTGCTGATCATGTGACCAGCTGGGGCTAATCAGAGAACAGGAATAGTGCAGTGGTAGTCTAACACTACCAAGGCACTGTGGAGGTTAAGTAGTCTGAAGGGTGTGTAGGCAATCTTGGATGCCTGAAAATAGGACCCGGAAACCGGCAGATCGAGGGACACCACAAGAGATCAGCTGCAGGTTGTATAACCACGTCCTGAGACAGAATTGTGTCCTGAAATTAGAGGGTCACTTTAAGGTTGCCATAGACATTGGATCGGAGAAGGCTGAAGGTTCAAAAACCATTGAATGAAAAGTTGTCTTATGAAGAATTGTGTTGCAGATGCAACATTTTGTTCCATATTGGCAATGCAATCAGTCAAACTGGCCACACATGCTCGACAACACTGAACAAGGGACGTAAGTTTTTTCAAAGAAAGAGCCACGACAAAAGATAATAGTAAGGAAAGAGCTTTCTTCCAACTATGAGATGAGAATTTTAACTGTCTGACGTCTTTCAAAATGACGAAACTGTTGTCGGTTGGGTAAAACGATGGTTTGTGGATAAAGGCATAATTTTACTTATTATTTTTTCAAATGGTGAAACATTCTCCATTTTCTAACCTATTTTTATTTTCTGATTTCTAGATTTTCTTAAATTCTATTGTCTGCACATGACTATGTGGACGGCTATCTTGCCTGAGCTGCAGTTAACAGTACTTAGAGATGTGCTTTACAGCAGTCTCATGGGCCATTCACACAACTGACAGGAGCTGACTCTTTTACTTCTCTGTGAGACTGCTCTAGGCATGCTCTGTGACCTGTGCAGGGGTTATTGTGCAGGGAGGGGTAGTAGATATGTGATGCTCACAGCTTGAATGGTGGATCCTGTGCTAGCTATTTATAGACGGTACCTTTTTTTTATCATGCTGCCTGTGATGACAATGAGATGACTACTGACAAGAGATCTCTACAGAACAGGAAGTGTCAGACTATTATTACGCTTAGTGGCCAGTGTAAAAAATGTAGGATTTCATTTTTTATTTTTTTTTTAAATCTAGGTCATAGCATTGAAAAAAAATAATTTTTAAAGGGGTTGCACCACAATACTCTCATAGATTACATTTCAGTGGGACTGCCAGAGACAGCTGAGGGTTGTACTTTATTTCCATCCGCCCCATTACAATGAATGAAACAGCGCTGCTTGTGCATGACCACTGTTCTTTTCAATCTCCACATCACTTTGAATCCTTTAGAAATAATTAGCCTCAGTGCCTATGGTCTATGGCTGAACAGCATCAGTGCTTATGGCTGAATAGTCTCTGTGCTTGGGGCTTATAGCTAAATAGCCTCTTTGCTTTGGTACAGAGGCTTTTTATTGGTAGACCCCATGGCTGCATAGGCTGAGAGCTTAGTACTACTGCTTGCTGGGCCTTGCTGATAGCTTCTGAGCGTGGCCTGCCCTATAGAATCTTGAGCGTGGCCTGCCCTATAGAATCTTGAGCGTGGCCTGCCCTATAGAATCTTGAGCGTGGCCTGCCCTATAGCTTCTGAGCTGTGGTTTGGTCTGGCCGCTATAGCTGCTCAGCTTGTGGTTTGGTCTGGCCGCTATAGCTGCTCAGCTTTTGGTTTGGCCTGGCCGCTATAGCTGCTCAGCTTTTGGTTTGGCCTGGCCGCTATAGCTGCTCAGCTTTTGGTTTGGCCTGGCCGCTATAGCTGCTCAGCTTTTGGTTTGGCCTGGCCGCTATAGCTGCTCAGCTTTTGCTTGGAAGGTTCCTTTTGGTAGGGAGGCAAGCTGTCTCATAGGTTCTGTCACACGCTCAGGGAAAATTGATTACCGGTTATATCTTGTCGTATTCTTCCTGCCACTAACTATTGAATTGCATTCTAAATATGTTAATTTTATTCTTGGGCTCACTACATTTTTGTATACATTTTATTTATTTATTTATTTATTTATTTATTTATTTATTTACGACTTTAGCATTTATTTATTTTTTAATCAAGATGATTTTCATTTGTTGTCTGATTGTACAACACATAGCATTTTTACCTTTGCCTTGACAAAACTATATGGCTCCATGAAAGTCTGTTTTTCGCTGGACTACTTGTAATTTTTATTGCTACTATTTTGAGGCACATGCAACCTTTCTGTTTTTTTGAAAGCAGAATGAACAGAAGTTTTCTGTGCTAGATAAAAAACAATATTTTATGGTATGGGTCATTATGGATGTGAAGAAATTTTTATGTTTAGTGGAAAAAATGCTTTTTTGGCCTCCTGCAGACGACCGGGTCATAGAATCATAGAATGGTAGCGTTGGAAGGGACCTCTAGGGTCATTTAGTCTAACCCCCTGCTCAGTGCAGGATTTACTAAATCATCCCAGACAGATATTTGTCCAGCCTTTGTTTGAACACTTCCATTGAAGGAGAACTCACCACCTCCCGTGGCAACCTCCTCCACTCATTGATCACTCACTGTCAGAAAGTTTTTTCTAATATCTAATTTGAGTCTCCTCCCTTTTAGTTTCATCCCATTGCTTCTAGTCTTTCCTTGTACAAATGGGAATAGGGATGATCCCTCTGCAGTGTGACAACCCTTCAGATATTTGTAGACCGCTATTAAATCTCCGCTCAGCCTTCTTTTTTGCAAGCTAAACATTCCCAGATCCTTTAACCGTTCCTCATAGGACATGATTTGTAGACCGCTCACCATCTTGGTAATTCTTCTCTGAACTTGCTCCAGTTTGTCTATATCTTTTATAAAGTGGGGTGCCCAGAACTGGACACAGTATTTCAGATGAGGTCTGACTAAGGAAGAGTAGAGGGGAATAATGACCTCACGTGATCTAGACTCTATGCTTCTCTTAATACATCCCAGAATTGTGTTTGCCTTTTTGGCTGCTGCACCACCTTGTGGACTCATGTTTAGTCTATGATCTATTACTATACCCAAGTTTTTTTCACATGTGCTGCTGCTTAGCTCAATTCCTCCCATTCTGTATGTGCTTTCCTTATTTTTCTTGCCCAGATGTAGAACTTTGCATTTCTCCTTGTTAAATACCATTCTGTTAGTTGCTGCCCACTGTGCAAGCTTTTCTAGAACTTTTTGAATACTCTCTCTCTCTTCTGTAGTCTTAGCTATCCCTCCTAGCTTTGTGTCATCAGCAAATTTGATCAGTTTCCCTTCATTTCCCTTCTACAGATCTATAAAAATATTGAACAACACTGGGCCTAGGACAGAGCCTTGTGGTACCCCACTTGATACATTCTTCCACTTGGATGTGCAGCCATTTATGACCACTCTTAGAGTACGATCACTCAGCCAGTTGTGAGTCCACCTAACAGTGGCCTTGTCAATCCCATATTTGGTCATTTTTTCAATAAGTATAGTATGAGATACTTTGTCAAATTCTTTACTAAGGTCAAGAAAAACTATATCCACTGCATTTCCCTGATCAACCCAGTCAGTGATACTACCATAGAAGGAAATTAGATTTGTCTGACATGACTTGTTTGATACAAACCAATGCTGGCTCTGGTTAATTACTCCATTTTCATCCAAGTACTTGCATACATGCTGTTTAATAATTTGTTCAAAGATCTTTCCCGGTATAGAAGTCAGGCTCACAGGCCTGTAGTTTCCACCTTCTTCCCTTTTTTGAAGATAGGGACAACATTTGCCCTTTTTCAATCTTCTGGGACTTCTCCTGTCCTCCGGGAATTTTCAAAGATTATGGCGAGTGGTTCAGCAATTACCTCCGCTGCTTCCTTTAGTGTCCTAGGATGTAGTTCATCTGGACCTTGAGACTTGAATTCATTTAAGTTAGCTAAGTGTTCCCTCACCATCTCACTGCTTACAGATAGCCTGCATTATTTTATTCCCCCGATAGCACAGGGATGATCAGTTGATGTTCCATCTACTTTCTGAGAGAAAACAGATACAAAATAGGAATTTAAAAGTTCGGCCTTCTCAACATCATTCTTAACCATTTCACCATTTTCATCTTGTAAGCACCCAGTAGCAACTTTGACTTTTTTCTTTTGCTTTTGACATACCCCCAAAATCCTTTTTTATTGCTTCTGGCCTCTGTTGCAAGCCAACAGAGAGTTCTCGCAGCGGGATGCGAACCGTGCCCCTGCAGTGACTACCGCGGCTCACCTTCTCCACCGTCTCCTTTGCTCTGCTATGTGCCAGCTGCCGCCCAGCCAGCACTTGCGCAGAGCAGAGCCGGCGCATCACCAGTGACGTTTCTGTGTGGGCCTCTGCGTGGCTCACAGAAATAGCACATGCCGCGATTTGTTCACCGCGTAAGTTTTATGCGGTCAAATCGCGGCTGTCTGCATAGGATTGCATTGTCTAATGCAATCCTATAGCAGCGGGTATGAGCAAAAATTCTGCGGGAGATCCCACCGCGGAATTTTTCGCCCGTGTGAAGGAGACCCTAATTAATGTAAAACCACTTAGATACTGTAATCACCATTGAATCTGGTATTTGAGGGCTTAAACAGTTTAGAGAAGTGCGATATCGGATGGTTAAGTGCTCCTCTTCTCTCCAATGTTCTGAAACCTAAAAAGATCTTCACATGTGACAGATTGAGTATGCTTTCTTTATTATGCCAGCTTGGGTTAATCTAATGTCAGAGAAATTTAGAAGAGGGATCTGTGCCTCTGCTGCTTACTCATTCCCCTCTTCTAGTTTACACAGATTGGAGTAAGAGCTGTAAGTATTTTCATCTCCTACTTCAAACTACTCTAGATCCAGGTAGATATTAGCTAGAGCCACAATCCTGATATAGTTTTAAAGCTAGGAATATGGCTCTAGCTAGAATCCACACTGAGCCAGAGCTTTATAAGTGGCTCTCTATACTCTCAATGGGGAATAAGGTCTGCTAATTCAAATCTGCATTTCACTTTTTAGTTGAATGAGTAGAGCTCTTCCAAATCACTGGAGGGTGAGGCTGGGGGGTTAAACGGTTGTCTGGGACTAAAACATTGATGACTTATCCTCATGGGAGGTCATTTATATCAGATCGGTAAGCTTCCAACTCACGGCACACCCACCAATCAGCTGTTTGGAGGGGTCACGGTGTTCATGTGAGCTCTGCTGCTTAATCAGTGGATAAAAGACACAGCGCCATTCATTTCATAGCTTAATCCCATTTAATTAAATAGGACTGAACTACACACAGGCCCTGTAATGTAATGTCACAGGTCTGAGAAGAGACTGCAGTGCTCACCGGAGTGCTGGAGCCCATACAGCTGTTTGGCGAGACTGCTGTGACTCTTGATCCCATCTAACTAATATTGATGACCTATTGTGAGGATAGATCATCAATATTATAGTCCCTCTTTACAGGTAGTGGCCACCACCCCTTACGGTTTCAGTTGTTCCCTTTCATCTCCGCTTTTTAGATGGATGGTTATATATAGTGTGACCCAAAACCTAGGTGTGCCTAATTGTAATGCTATTCTGTGATACTCACTTCTAGGAGTGGTCCTGTGAACATTTTCTTTTAGTAACCTGTTTCTCACAAATTTCTTTTCATTTTTAGCCATGCCTGTTTAAACTTGCCCTAAGTGTGTTTTATTCAAGGATCATGAGTTATTGGTTATGACAGATATCTCTTTTTAGTATTGTTGTTCACACATTGCTAGTCTGTTGGAAAATCTACAAGACACCATACTACAGGACAGACAACTACATTCATAGAGTATTGGATTTATGTGTCTTAATGTATTTATTATGATATTGTTTTAAAATCTGTAAAATTGTAATGCATTTTCATATAGACAGCAATGAACATGAAAATTTATAAGTTTTTTACAACTTAAAATGTATATATTGGACAAGATTATATATATATTTATACATATACACAGTATTATGCATGTGAAAAAGGGTGCATAATGTGTGGGTGAACTACGCCCATGTGAGCCCTACCTTAGAGCTGCTTCATGTTTTCAAATTGATAACATTTTACATGCGGCAATGTATGCTGGTTGCCAGCATAGGGAGAAATGGTTTGAACTTTCCATTAAAGCATTTTCATTGAAAAAATGTTATTTGGCATATTAGAAGCAGTTGGAAGAGATTTTCTATAACTTTTTTAATGATTAATAAAACTTTTTTTTTAAATGAAACTTTCAGATTTTTTTTCTTTGTAGCCCCCATAGAGGTCAAGAACTTGCCATGGTTTGATTGCTCCTGCAGTATGATGTAATACCATGGTATTACCTTATACTGTGGTCTGACAGACCATGGCTTGATAGGAAATCTGTAATGCCAGCCCTGGGCGCTTTCAGAACCAAACGACAACCCGCGATTGGGGCATTTAAATGGCAGCAGTATTTAAAGAGTTAACGGCTGTGATCAGTGGCGGCGGTGCTGATTGGAGCTGTTGCAGGCGGATGTCAGCTGTAAGAAACAGCCGACACTCGCATTGTATGGACTGGGATCGACCGCAGATTGCCCTCCATACATACCCTGAACTTCCACAACGTAAATGTACGTTCTGGAGTGTTAAAGGAGTTCTACTTACACCGTCTGCAGCTCTGATTTGGTAGCACAGTTCAAAGTCTGTGACTGCT